>NW_024412406.1:11714382-11818403 GCF_014898765.1 Herpailurus yagouaroundi
TCGACACATCCCCAAAGGCAAGGGAATTAAAAGCAAAAGTGAATTACTGGGACCTCATGAAGATAAAAAGCTTCTGCACTGCAAAGGAAACAATCAACAAAACTAAAAGGAAACTGACAGAATGGGAAAAGATATTTGCAAATGACATATCAAAGGGCTAGTATCCAAAATCTATAAAGAACTCACCAAACCCCACACCTGAAAAACAAATAATCCAGTGAAGAAATGGGCAGAAAACATGAATAGATACTTCTCTAAAGAAGACATCCAGATGGCCAACAGGCACACAAAAAGATTCTCAACATCACTCCTCAACAGAGAAATACAAATCAAAACCACACTGAGATTCCACCTCATGCCAGTCAGAGTGGCTAAAATGAACAAATCAGGAGACTATAGATGCTGGCGAGGGTGTGGAGAAACGGGAACCCTCTTGCACTGTTGGTGGGAATGCAAACTGGTGCAGCCGCTCTGGAAAACAGTGTGGAGGTTCCTCAGAAAATTAAAAATAGATCTACCCTATGACCCAGCAGTAGCACTGCTAGGAATTTACCCAAGGGATACAGGAGTGATGATGCATAGGGGCACTTGTACCCAATGTTTATAGCAGCACTTTCAACAATAGCCAAATTATGGAAAGAGCCTAAATGTCCATCGACTGATGAATTGATAAATTGTGGTTTATATACCCAATGGAATACTACGTGGCAATGAGAAAGAATGAAATATGGCCTTTTGTAGCAACGTGGATGGAACTGGAGAGTGTTATGCTAAGTGAAATAAGTCATACAGAGAAAGACAGGTACCATATGTTTTCACTCTTATGTGGATCCTGAGAAACTTAACAGAAGACCATGGGGGAGGGGAAGGAAAAAAAAGTTAGAGAGGAGAGAGCCAAACCATAAGAGACTCTTAAAAACTGAGAATAAACTGAGGGTTGATGGGGAGTGGGAGGGAGGGGAGGGTGGGTGATGGGCATTGAGGAGGTCACCTGTTGGAAGGAGCACTGGGTGTTGTATGGAAACCAATTTGACAATATATTTCATATCAAGTCAAGGAAACAGAGTATTCAATGGCTCTGGGGTATGAACATATATGTTGCTATTATGGGATAATGAGAAATTTGTGACTAAGGCATGAGATGTGTATGGGGAGGTGAGGAATATGGGACCCCCATAGGTAGGGTTTATGACAAAGACATGCAGCAAATCTCATCCTTTTATATTTTAAGCCCAGCTTGATATCAATAAAAGTGGGAAAGGAAGCACTGCATATAATTTTCATCACCAGTCTTTTTAGAAAAAGATTCACATTTCCAAATATTCAACAGCATAATGATTCCCTTGAGTCAGGGTAAATTTTGGGCCGCTGACTTCCTGTTAAAATAGAACTCTAGAAAGTAAAGCTACTCCTCTTACAGTTATAGAGGACAAGACAGAAGATAACTTACTGTGCCTTAAGAAGTGTCTCTGGAAGACAAGGGTGGGATTTTTGAATATTTTCTTGGTCTTGCAAGGGAAGAAATTTAAAAAAACACTTTGAGATTAAATAAGACAGTAAACCCATAGAAGTTTTCTTCTTTACTCTTATCATGCAAGTAACTTCCATGAAAAAGTATATGCTGCGCAAAGAACCCACTGGAGAATTATTTGTAGCTATTTATGAGATTGATCTATTTCATAGTTTAAGCTTTCAGATGGGTGTTAATAATGAACCCAAAATATCAAATGAAAGAACTTGAGGCATATCATAATTCATAGGGCTTCCAGGCCATTCCAGCTTTCATATCTGGTACACAATTAATGGTGACACTTAAGCCAGTTAGAAACCGAGTGAAAGGGCAATGTACTTTGAGAATGATCTTTGGGATAATGCTGAAGCAGTCAAAAACTCCCTAGGTGGAGGGGCGCCTGGCTGGCTCAGTTGGTTAAGTGTCCAACTTTGGCTAAGGTCATAATCTCATGGTTCGTCAAGTCGGAGCCCACGCTGTGCACTGATGGTATGGAATCTGCTTGGGACTCTCTCTCTCTCTGCTCCCCTCCTCTCAAAAATAAATAAACATTAACAACGACAATAACAACAACAAAAAAAAACCCTCCCTAGGTGGAAAGGAGAGGGACAGTCCTGAAACCCTCACAGAGTTTGAGTGATTTGGTGCTTTAATTTCAGGTTTGGTTCTCTGAGCCTCTCCCAAAGGATGAGTTCCATCCAGTCCTGGCTCCTGACCCACTCAGAAAGTCCTCAGAGGAAAGAAGTTTCTGGAACAAGAGAAAGACTACTGAAATGCAACCTTTCTTCTTCAGTGATCCAGGGAGAGGTAGAACACAATAATCATAACAGAATGGCCTAATTTTAAGTTATAAAAGGAGATAGTGAAAAATAAATATAAAAACATAATTCAAAAACATAATAAATGACAAAAACATAATTCAAATTCCATGGAGGGAAGAAAACTAGCAGCAATTTCCCACTTCTACGCCTTGTGTGATGATGGAGTCTATACCGCCCACGGAATCACAGGGCTGCCCATTATTTTAGAAAAGGAATTTGCTATTAGCATATTGATGAGTCTTCTCAAGCATTTTGTGGATTTTATTTTTCAATGCCCCTCTTTCATGTTCGGGAGTTTTTCTGGGACAAGGTCTCTCCATCATGCAGGATTACACATGGCCAAATTCATTTTATATTGGATGACAAATTGCATTTGAATTTGTAGGGTTGAAGGTCAGGTCTGTTCTCTATTAGTCAGCCAGGCTCCCTCAAAGTGTCTCAGTCATGAGATTGTGTTGGGATCCCCTCTATGCTGCTGCCTGCTCAGATCCGCATGAATACTGAATTCTGCATGGAATTGGATTCCTAATAACTGACTCCATCCAAAGGAGGGGATCATGCCAGGGGATTGACAAAATGAACACCATCGTGCCCATCCCTGTATTATTCAGCCCGGGCCAGTCCATAGTTAATGATAACCCAGAATTTTGAAAAGATCCATTTCCTGAGCCCTAAATAAGAGATGTATCTGCAGGGTTCTGCTCCAACCTGTCAAACAGAGAAACACTATGTACCTGAGATATGTCCAGAATTGTCAGGAGGGGAAGAAAAACATAGTTCTACACTTCTAAAACACTAAGTAGCAAAGAATGTAGAAGTTGCCAGTTGTAAAATGGATGAAGGTTGTTTCTACTCTGAGTAGCCCGCAGGCCTGACAGCCTTTAACACATTGACCCCAAATGCTAGTATCTCCTGTGAGTACTATATAGAAATGTCATGCCGCACACATACAAACACACATAAGGAGAAAACACACATCAATTCAGATTGCTAATTTAAAATTTTGTGCCATTCACACAGATACTAGTTAAAATTTAATTTTATACTCTCTGTAGTGAGTTTTCATAGACCTTTAGTAGCATATACTAAAGTATAAGATTATCTTACTCAGGAAAATATTTTCTCCAAGTACTCATAAGTTCTAGCTGACAAAGAAATAGCTGAAATGCTAAAACAAGTGATTTTTACATAGTCATTTAAGGAAATCCTTTCAAGACCTATACTAGTTATACTAAGACTTATTTCTTGTAGGAGGAGCCAATATGGCAGAACAGTATGGTAGTTTTTTCTGTGTCTTGAATCCACGAAATACAGCCAGACCAACACTAAACCATCCTGCACACCGAGAAAACTGATCTGAGTATTAACACAACAATCTGCACAACCTGAACCACAGAACTCAGCAGGTACACGGTGCAGAGAGGTGAACTGGGGGAGAGAAGCCCCAGAGGGCAGGGAGCCACTTTTGCATGCAGAAAGAAGATGGAGATGGGGGGGGGGATGATGGAATATACGAGAAAAGCACTCCCCCCAAAAGTGGCTGGAGAGAAAGTGGAAAAGTTGAAACAGCTGCAGGGACTGAATTAAAAAGGGAGTAAGGGAGAAAGGAGAAAGGAGAGGGTTTAAATTCCATTAAGACTGTAAACAAAGGGAGTACAGAGTGTGCAACTCCACAGCTCGATACCTGGCGGTGCTCTGGTGGGAAGGGCGAATACCCAGGAGCAGAGTGGGGTCCAGGGTTCTTCAGGCCACACGGGGAGAGGCAGTTCCCCTGCTGGGAGGACACCTGGTAGAGGCTGTGTGGCTCCCCCAAAGCAAGGCCCAGTGGACCCGGGAGAACAACCACATTCGCTGGTGCTGGAACAAGGTCGTTAAGGGTGGAGCCTGGTGCCAGATGTGTGTTGTGATTTTCCATAATCCCTGAAACGCTGCTGCTACATGATCGCATAAACTTTTTCTGGGGTGGGCTGGCACCCAGCTGCACTCTTGGCATTGACAGCAACAAGGTCCCACAAATGTTCCTGGGTGCCGCCGACTCCCAGCCAGTGCTCGGTGAGACCCTCTGGAGAGGGGCAGAAGGGGTCAAAGCCACAGTCCCTCAGAAGTAAGGGCCCCGGGGAAACAGCCGCATCTGAGACAAAACTCAGGAGAGAGGTTCTGCCTGGAGCTTGGTCACGGACAGTGTAAAAGCAAGGAGTAGACGGAAGCCAAAGACAAAGGACAAGTGCATGATTGCTGATCAGGGAGAACAGAGTTCTGATACTAGAGACTGGGTACCTGGGTGACGCCATTTTCACTACTTCCGCGCATGCGCGCGTGCACACACCCCTACGCCACCACAATCCACCTCAGTAAGCTCAGCAGTGCCATCTGGTGGAGAACGGAGCCATTATACGGAGCCCTGCCGAACTGGGCCAACCTCGCTCTTCAGGAACACAAGTCTCTCCGCCTGCTTAGTTTACAGACTATAAAGCACTACATATTCTGACTTCTAGGGGAAAACAAAGTAACTTTAGTCATACTTCAGTCTGTTCACCAGTCTATCTATTCAATTTTCCTTCTTTTTTCTTTTTTCTCTTCTCTGTTTCTTTTTCTTGAATACAGAAAGAGAAAAATTTTTTTTATTTTGAATTTTTATTAAAAATATTTTTATTTTATTTTTTTCTACTATATTTTTTACTTTTAAAAAAAAATTTTTTTTAACGTGTATTTATTTTTGAGACAGAGAGAGACAGAGCATGAACGGGGGAGGAGCAGAGAGAGAGGGAGACACAGAATCGGAAGCAGGCTCCAGGCTCTGGGCCATCAGCCCAGAGTCCGACACGGGGCTCGAACTCACAGACTGTGAGATCGTGACCTGAGCCGAAGTCGGACACTCAACCGACTGAGCCACCCAGGCGCCCCTATTTTTTACTTTTGTATAAATTTTTTCAAATTCTATTTTACTTCCCTCATTTCATTTTAGTCTACTTCAGTGTATTCATTTTGTCAAATTTTTAAATGATTTCCTTTTTTTTTTCTTTCCCCTTTTTCTCTAATCTATCAAGCCCCTTTCAACATTTAGACGAAAACATACCTAGGACCTAGCATCATTTATTCGATTTGTGTGTGTGTGTGTGTGTGTGTTTAATTTTTTTAATTTTAATACTTTTTAAAATTTTAATATTTTTTTAGTTTTAATTTTTTTTACCTCATTAATTCCTTTTCTCCCTTAAAATTGACAAAATGAAGGAATTCACCCCAAAAGAAAGAGCAGGAAGAAATGAAAGCCAGGGCCTTAACCAATAAATATACAAATAAGATGTCTGAACCAGAATTTAGAATCACTATAGTAAGATACTAGCCAGAGCCAAAAATAGATTAGAATCCCTTTCTGCAGAGATAAAAGAAATAAAACTTAGTCAGGATGAAATAAAAAATGCCTTAACTGAGCTGCCATCTCCAATGATGTCATGGCAGCAAGGATGCATGAGGCAGAACAGAGAATCAGCAATATAAAGACAAACTTATGGAGAATAATGAAGCAGAAAAAAAGAGGGAGATTAAGGCAAAAGAGCACGATATAAGACTTAGAGAAATCAGCGACTCATTAAAAAGGAACAACATCAGAATCATAGGGGTACCAGAAGAGGAAGAAAGAGAAATAGGGGTAGAAGGGTTATGTGAGCAAATCATAGTGGAAAACTTTCCTAACCTGGGGAAAGACACAGACATCAAAATCCAGAAAGCCCAGTGGACCCCCATCAGATTCAACAAAAACCAACCATCAACAAGGCATATGGCAGTCAAATTCACAAAACACTCAGGCAAGGAGAGAATCATGAAAACAGCAAGGGAAAAAAAGTCCTTAATCTACAAGGGAAGACAGATCAGGTTTGCAGCAGACTTACCCACAGAAACTTGGCAGGGCACAAAGGAGTGGCAGGATATATTCAATGTGCTGAATCAGAAAAATATGCAGCCAAGAATTCTTTATCCAGCAAGGCCGTCATTCAAAAGAGAAGGAGAGATAAAAGGTTTCCCAGACAAACAAAAATTAAAGGAGTTTGTGACCACTAAACCATCCCTGCAAGAAATTTTAAGGGGGACTCTCTGAGGGGAGAAAAGATGGAAAAAAAAACCACAAATAAATAAAGACCAAAACCAACAAAGATCAGAAAGGACCAGAGACCACCACCAGAAACTCCAATGCTAAAGCAACACAATGGCAATAAATTCATATCTTTCAGTATTCACTCTGAATGTCAATGGACTCAATGCTCCAATCAAAAGACATAGGGTAACAGAATGGATAAGAAAACAAGATCCATCTATATGCTGCTTACAAGAGACCCACTTTAGACCTAAAGACACCTTCAGATTGAAAATAAGGAGATGGAGAACCATCTATCATGCTAACGGTCAACAAAAGAAAGCCGGAGTAGCCATACTTATATCAGACACTCTAGACTTTAACATAAAGACTGTATCAAGAGATGAAGAAGAGCATTATATCATAATCAAGGGGTCTATCCACCAAGAAGACCTAACAATTGTTAACATTTATGCACCAAATGTGAAAGCACTCAAATACATAAATCAATTAATCACAAACATAAAGAAACTCATTGCTAATAATACCATAATAGTAGGAGATTTCAACACCCCACTCACAGCAATGGACAGATCATCTAATCCAAAACTCAACAAGGAAACAATGGCTTTGAATGACACACTGGACCAGATGGACTTAACAGATATATTCAGAACATTTCATCCTAAAGCAGCGGAATATACATTTGTCGCCAGTGCACATGGAACATTCTTCAAAATAGACCACATACTGGGACACAAATCAGCTCTCAGTAAATACAAAAAGATTGAGATCATACCGTGCATATTTTCAGACCACAACGCTATGAAACTCGAAATCAACCACAAGAAAAATTTGGAAAGGTACCAAATACTTGGAGACTAAAGAACATCCTACTAAAGAATGAACGCGCTAACCAAGAAGTTACAGAGGAAATTTAAAAGTTCATGGAAGCCAATGAAAATGATAACACCACAACCCAAAACCTCTGGGACGCAGCAAAGGCGGTCATAAGAGGAAAGTGCATAGCAATCCAGGCCTTCCTAAAGAAGGAAGAAAGATCTCAGATACACAACCTAACCTTACGCCTTAAAGAACTGGAAAAAGAACAGCAAATAGAACCCAAGTCCAGCAGAAGACAGGAAATAATAAAGATTAGAGCAGAAATCAATGCTATCAAAACCAAAATAACAGTAGAACAGACCAATGAAACCAGAAGCTGGTTCTTTGAAAGAATTAACAAAATTGATAAACCACTAGTCAGTTTGATCAAAAAGAAAAAGGAAAGGACCCAAATAAATAATATCAAGAATGAAAGAAGAGAGATCACAACCAACACAGCAGAAATGAAAACAATAATAAGAGAATATTATGAGCAATTATATGCCAATAAAATGGGCAATCTGGAAGAGATGGACAAATTCCTAGAAACATATACACTACCAAAACTGAAACGGGAAGAAATAGAAAATTTGAACAGACCCATAACCGGTAAAGAAATCGACTTAGTAATCAAAAATCTGCCAAAAAACAAGAGCCCAGGGCCAGATGGCTTTCCAGGGGAATTCTACCAAGCATTTAAGGAAGAGTTGAAACCTATTCTCTTGAAGCTGTTCCAAAAAGTAGAATGGAAGGAAAACTTCCAAACTCTTTCTATGAAGCCAGCATTACCTTGATTCCAAAACCAGACAGAGACCCCACTAAAAAGGAGAACTATAGACCAATTTCCCTGATGAACACAGATGCAAAAATCCTCAACAAGATATTAGCCAACCGGATCCAACAATACATTAAAAAAATTATTCACCACGACCAAGTGGGATTTATGCCTTGGATGTCGGGCTGGTTCAATAGCCACAAAACAATGAACCTGATTCATCACATCAATAAAAGAAAGGACAAGAATCATATGATCCTCTCAATAGATGCAGAGAAAGCATTTGACAAAATACAACATCCATTTTTGATAAAAACCCTCAAGAAAGTAGGGATAGAAGGATCATACCTTGGGATCATAAAAGCCATATACAAAAGACCTAATGCTAATATCATCCTCAATGTGGAAACACTGAGAGCTTTGCCCCTAAGGTCACGAACAAGATGGGATATCCACTCTTGCCACTGTTATTCAACATAGTATTGGAAGTCTTAGCCTCTGCAATCAGACAACACCAAGAAATAAAAGACATCCAAATTGGCCAGGAAGAGGTCAAACTTTCACTCTTCGCAGATGACAAAAAACTCTGTGTGGAAAACCTTAAGATTCTACAAAAAACTGCTAGAATTGATTCATGAATTCAACAAAGTGGCAGGATATAAAAGCAATGCACAGAAATTGGTTGCATTCCTATACACCAACAATGAACAACAGAAAGAGAAATCAAGGAATCGATCCTATTTACAATTGCACAATAAGCCATGAAATACTTAGGAATAAATCTAACCAAAGAGGTTAAAGAATCTATACGCTGAAAAGTATAGAAATCTTATGAAAGAAATTGAAGAAGACACACATACACAAAAAAAGGAAGAATATTCCATGCACCTGGATAGGAAGAAAAATATTGTTAAAATGCCAATACTACCCAAAGCAATCTACATATTCAATGCAATCCCTATCAAAATAACACCAGCCTTCTTCACAGAGCTAGAACAAATAATCCTAAATTTTTATAGAACCAGAAAAGACCCCAAATAACCAAAGCAATCTTGAAAAATAAAACCAAAGCAGAAGGCATCACAATCCCGGACTTCAAGCTATACTACAAAGCTGTAATCATCAAGACAGTGTGGTACTGGCACAAAAACAGACACTAAGATCAATGGAACAAAATAGAGAACCCAGAAATAGACCCACAAACATATGGCCAACTAATCTTTGACAAAGCAAGAAAGAATATCCAATGGAATAAAGATAGTCTCTTCAGCAAGTGGTGCTGGGAAAACTAGACAGCAACATGCAGAAAAATAACCGGACCACTTTCTTACACCATACACAAAAATAAACTCTAAATGGGTGGAAGACCTAAATGTAAGACAGGAAGCCATCAAAATCCTTGAGGAGAAAGCAGGCAAAAACCTCTTTGATCTTGGCTGCAGCAACTTCTTACTCAACACGTCTCCAGAGGCAAGGGAAACAAAAGCAAAAATGAACTATTGGGACCTCATCAAAATAAAAACTTCTGCACAGTGAAGGAAACAGTCAGCAAAACCAACAGAATGGGAGAAGATATTTGCAAAAGACATATCAGATAAAGCGTTAGTATCCAAAATGTATAAAGAACTTCTCAAACTCAACACCCAAAAAACAAATAATCCAGTGAAGAAATGGGCAAAAGATATGAATAGACACTTCTCCAAAGAAGACATCCAGATGGCCAACCGACACATGAAAAAATGCTCAACATCACTTATCATCAGGGAAATACAAATCAAAACCACAATGAGATACCACCTCACACCTGTCAGAATGTCTAACATTAACAACTCAGGCAACCACAGATGTTGGTGAGGATGTGGAGAAAGAGGATCTCTTTGCGTTGTTGGTGGCAATGCAAGCTGGTGCAGCCACTCTGGAAAACAGTATGGAGGTTCCTCAAAAAATTAAAAATAGAACTAACCTACAACCCAGCAATTGCACTACTACGTAATTATCCATAGGATACAGGTATGCTCTTTCGAAGGGACACATGCACCCCAATGTCTATAGCAGCACTATCAACAATAGCCTAAGTATGGAAAGAGCCCAAGTGTCCCTCGATGGATGAATGGATAAAGAAGATGTGGTATATATATACAATGGAGTATTACTCGGCAATCAAAAAGAATGAAATCTTGCCATTTGCAACTACGTGGATGAAACTAGAGGGTATTATGCTAAGCAAAATTAGAGAAAGACAAATATCATATGACTTCACTCATATAAGGACTTTAAGACACAGAACAGATGAACACAAGGGAAGGAAATCAAAAATAATATAAAAACAGGTAGGGGGACAAAACATAAAAGACTCTTAAATATGGAAAACAAACTGAGGGTTGCTGGAGGGGTTGTGGGATGGGGGGGATGGGCTAAATGGGTAAGGGGCATTAAGAAATCTACTCCTGAAATCATTGTTGCACTATATGCTAACTAATTTCGATGTAAACTTAAAAAAAAAAATAAAATACCATATAAGAAATTAAGCCTTTATTTAGAATAAGATAATAAAGCATGGAAAATATATGTTTAAAAGTTGACAAATACCACAAACATTATAAGTACAAAATCGTATTTTTTTTTAACGTTTATTTATTTTTGAGACAGAGCATGAACGGGGGAGGGGCAGAGAGAGAGGGAGATACAGAATCGGAAACAGGCTCCAGGCTATGAGCCATCAGCCCAGAGTCTGACGCGGGGCTCGAACTCACGGACCGCGAGATCGTGACCTGGCTGAAGTCGGACGCTTAACCGACTGCACCACCCAGGCGCCCCTGTAAGGCTTTTTAAAGAGATGCCTGAGAGAGAGAGAGAGAGAGAGAGAGACTGAGTCTGATGCTAATCTCTCTCTCAGATGGTCTCCAGATTCACAAGGATGCACAAATGTGACCCATGACTTCTTTCAAGGATAACGGTGTTTTCTATTTGGTTTCCTAATATTCACCTTTGTTTCAATACCATTTATGAAGTGTTTGTTATATGTATGTACTGAGATGGGCTTGAATTTGATACAAATCCTCAAAAATAGAAGTCTTTAAAATTGGGAGGAATTTTAAAAAGCATCTTGCTTGATCCTTTTCTTCCAAGTATCAGTAAGTGCTTTTCTCAAGGTCAAACAACTTGTTAATTGTAGAACCAAATCTAAGACCCAAGGTGTCTGATTCCTAATGTTGTTACCAAACTACCTGTCAGTTGTTATTAATTTTTTAAAGGTGGTCTTTTAGATACAAAACAGATGAACATAAGGAAATGGAAGCAAAAATAATATAAAAACAGGGAGGGAGACAAAACATAAGAGACTCTTAAATATGGAAAACAAACAGAGGGTTACTGGAGGGATTGTGGGAGGGAGGATGGGCTAAATGGTTACCCATTGAGGAATTAGGGGCATTAAGGAATCTACTCTTGAAATCATTGTTGCACTATATGCTAACTAATTTGGATGTAAATTTAAAAAAATTAAAAACAAAAAAAAAACCAAAAAATAAAATATAACTCTCATCCGCACACGTTGTCTTGCAGAATAAATTTGGAGTCATGAAAAAAAATAATAAAAGTGGTCTTCTAGACATTAATAACTTCATCAGATATGATGAGGCCTTCCTTTTTAGATCATCTCATCCTTTATACTTATTTGGAGCTCACAAATGCTTGTTAGAAATGACATCAATTCACTGTTGCCCCATTGTCTTGTTGGTTCACACATCAGGAGGTAAAGTTCAGATGAGTTAGATTCATAGTTTATGAAAGGGCAGCGGCACATTTGTAACCAATGTTGTTGAAGCATTAAGATGAAATGTATCTGTGAATCAAAGACCAAGCAGAAAGTAATGCAGTTCTCACTCTCACTGGACAATGCTCCCTTCCTTGGTTTGGGTTGTCCTTGAGTTCACAAGGGACACAGGAACAAAGCTTCCCATATACCACTCTGATAAGGAGTCTGGGGCATCTTATGAGCTACGAGCTGGGTTCTCAGAAGCCCTGACTGAATCTCTCCTTCTGCAGATCCCCAGCTCCTCAGCCTCATGTCCCTTACACCCCTTGCAAACTGCTAACCTGGAGTCAATCCCACTCTAACCCATCGATCTTGAGGTGATAGTGAACTCTTGGAGAGGCCCATGTGGCCATCAAGTGGGGCAGCCACAAATTCATATTTCTGGGTTCGGACGGGCCCTCAGTTTTGCCAGTCATCTTTTTGCTTCTCTTTGTTAACCCCTCTTCCTTGTCTTATCAGCTCTTCATTCATTACTCTCCTGCTCCGTCCTCCCAGCAGTTGCCCTAATCTGCTATTTCACCTAAGGAATTTGTCCAATTCTCTCACCATCTCCCACACCCTCTTGTGAATCCACACCAGTCCCGAGTCTCAAGAGGCTGGGGAGCCTCTTCTCCTACCAACAGTATTACTGTGTTCCCATCTCATTTTCCCTCATCTTCTTTGGGACTCCACGGTAGCATTGATCACCTCTCCCTCTTCCTGGTAGTCTCTGCTCTCTCTTTCCCTGCTGGTTCTTTCTCCTCAGATTATGAACATGGTAAAGACCTTCTCATTCTAAACAAATAAACCCAAAACAAGCCAAAACTCCCATCTGGATTCTCTGTCCCCCTCTAGCTATTATCCAATCTATCCAATAATAGCTATAATCCAATCTAGCTATTATTCTAAAATTTTGGAAAATTTTTTTTTCCAAAATATGCCCCTCAGTTACTGTATCAACTTCCTCTACTCCAAACCTCCCTGACTCTTGTTTCTGTTCATTTACCTTTATTCTCATTCGTTCACTGGTTTACTTGTTCATCATCAGCCATTCTGGTTTTCATTCAATCAACAAATATTATTGAATGCCTGCCAGGTGCCAGGGACTGTTCGAGACCCTGGAGAGATAGCAGTGAATTCCACTGCAATAGTCTTGCTAAGTTACTAACTTCAGAGAATAGTATTCTTTTTAAAAAATTGATTATAAAATCAACACAATATACACAAGGTAACTCTATGGTATTCGGCAAGGCTCCATCT
Source organism: Herpailurus yagouaroundi (assembly GCF_014898765.1). NCBI lineage: Eukaryota > Metazoa > Chordata > Mammalia > Carnivora > Felidae > Herpailurus > Herpailurus yagouaroundi. The sequence goes on from NW_024412406.1 coordinate 11,727,499, forward strand.
TCTCTTGGTTATTTTGCAATCTGTTACCTACAAAGGCTTCAAAGGTGGAAGGTTGCAATCGCTTTTGCCAGGGCAGTACCCCTACTCTTCGCCTGCCTCCCATAGAGCTCCTAGAAATCTCAGCCCCTGAGCATATCAATTCAAACCCATAGATCTCCTGGGAGAGTCATGAAGGGGAGGGTCTGTCTTGGGGCTACAGAAGCTTCTGGCTGGGGAGGGAGGGTAGGATCAGGGGATGGTGGGGAAGGACCGGAGAAAAGGAGAAGGAACAGAAATTGGGAGTCAAAGAGCCAAAGACTATGGGCTGTTTCTAAAAGACGAGATAATAGATAATAGCAGGAGTCATAATAAGAATAACACATGAATAAACAAAAGAGGATAGCATAAATCACTAAGTCTACGTCCCAGAGAAAACCATTAACATTTTTACATACTTTCCGTCAGTAGTTTTTCCCCCCACACATATGTGTATATAGCAAACACAAATTTGATACAAGCGCAAAACTGACTTACATATATTGTTTTTCACTTAATATTTTATTCCAAGAATTTTCTACAATGTCATCAAATGTTCTTCAAAAGCGTGAAGCTGGAGAAGCATGCAGAGGATATGTCCTGATAGGCCATGTTTCAGAGTTTAGATTTTATCCTAAGAGCAGTGGAAATTCCTCAGAGACGTTTTCTAGGTCAGATTATTTGAGGAATAATTCACATTTGGAGTGTACAGCTTTAAAACAAATTTTAATTCCAGTGTGGTTAACATGCAGTGTTATGTTAGTTTCGTGTACAATATAATGATTCAACAATTCTGTACATTGCTCCGTGCTCACCATGATAAGTGTACTTTTAATTCCCTTTCCCTATTTCACCCATTACCCCCCACCTCTGGTAACCACAAGTATGTTCTCTATAGTTAAGAGTCCATTTCTTGTTTTGTCTCTCTCTCTCTCTCTCCTTTCCCCCCCCTTTGTTCATTTGTTAAATTCCATGTATGAGTGAAATCATATGGCATTTGTGTTTCTCTGGCTTGTTTCACTTAGCATTATCCTGTTTAGATCGCTCTGTGTTGTTGCAAATGGCAAGATTTCATTCTTTTTTATGGCTGAATTATATTCCATTATATATACATAATTTGTTATATATATTGTATAATAAAAATATTATACACACACACACATACATACCACATCTTCATTATATGTTCATCTATTGATAGACACATGGGCTGCTTCCATACTTTGGCTATTGTAAATAATGCTTCAATAAACATAGGGGTGCATATATCCCTTCAAATTAGTGTTTTCATATTCTTTGGGTAAATACTGGGGTGTAAAACTTGATGAGTTTGATGAATGTACATATATCAGGTAACACATCACCACAACCAAGATGTATGATGTTTCTATTGCCACAAAAAAATTTCCTTTGTGACCTTTTGTAGTCAACCCCTTTCCCCCAATCTCACCCTTGCCACCATTGCAATCTGGCTCTTCAGTTTTGCCTTTTCTAGAAAGTCATATAAATGGAATCCTACAGTGTGTCACCCTTTGTGTCTGGCCTCTTTGACTTAGTACAATGCTTTTTATCCATGTCATTGCATGTTTGCGCCTTTTGATCACCGAGTGGTGTTCCATTGCATGGATAGGGCACAGTTTGTTTACCCATTCACCAGTTGATGGACATTTCACTTATTTTTAGTGGTTGTTGATTATAACTAAAGCTGCTATAATATAACTCAGGTATAAACATGTGCACGTCTTTCTCTAGGATAAATAACTAGGTCTGGGACTGGGATAAATAACTAGGTCTGGGACTGCTAGGTCTGGGAATAAAAAACTACCAAACTTTTCCAAAGTGGCTGTACCATTTTTCATTCCCACCAGCAGTGTAAGAAAATTCTAGTTGCTGTACATTCTCATCAGCAGTTGGTAATCCCCACATTTTAGAAGCACTTGGTAAGATTTTTAATTTTTAATTTTAGCCATTCAGATAGGTGTATAGTGGTATGTAATTGTGGTTTTAATTTGTAGTTCTTTAATGACTAATGTTACTGAGCATATTTTCATATGCTTCTGTGATGTCCATATCATTCTTTGGCAAACTGGGTTTTCAGCTTTCTTGCCCATTTTTTCTTTTAGCTAGGTTGTTTCCTTTTTATAGGTTGTTGACAATTATTTACATTTTCTGCATATAATTCCTTTATCAGATGTATACTTTTCCCAGTCTGTGGTTTATCTTTTGATTTTTATTACCAGTGTCTTTTGAAAAGCAGTTCTTAATTTTGATGATAGTCAATGTATCTTTTTTTTTTCTTTTATGAATTGAGCTTTTGGTGTTGTATCTAAGAACTCTTTGCCTATTCCAGGGTTGTGAATATTTTAACCTATGTTTTCTTCTAGCAGTGTCATCGTCTTAGGTTTTATATTTTGATCTATAATCCATTTTGAGTTAATTTTTGTGTATGAAATGAGGTATGACTCAGTTCATTTTTGCATATGGATATCCATTTGTTGAAAAGACTGTCTTTTCTCCATTGAATTGCCTTTGCACCTTTGTTAAAACCAAACATACATATACATATACACATACATATATATATGTATATATATATATATATGCCTAATTCTGGACCTTCTGTTCCATTTCATTAGTCTATTTGTCTGTGTTGATGTCGATACCACACTGTCTTGATTACTGTAGCTTTACAATAAGTCTTGAGGTCAGGTGGTGTTAGTCCAAACTTGTTCTTTTTCAAAGTTGTTTTTGGCTATTCTAAGTATTTTAAATCTCCATATAGATTTTAGAATCAGTTTGTCAACTTCTACAAAAGAAGTCTGCTGGGATTTTGCATGAGACTGAATCAAATCTATAGGTTAATTTAGTATGAATTGGCATCAATTTTTTTCAATTCATAGACACATCTCTCTCAATTTGTTTATATCTCTTAAAATTTCTCTCAGCAATACTTTGTAATTTTGAGGCTACACGTTTTACATATGTTTTGTCATACTTATCCTTAAATCTTTCATTTCGGTGGGGATGTGATTGTGACTGATTTTGCTCTTTATAATTCCAATTTCTGATTATTCATTGCTAGGGTATAGAAATACAACTGACTTTTGTGTATTTATCTTGCATCTGCAACATTGCCTAACTCACTTATTCTAATAACATTTTTTTTTTTTTGCAAAATCCATATTGCCTGCAACTGAAGACTTTTACTCCTTCTTTTCCAATCTTGTATATTTTGTCTTGTCCTATTGAACTTTCTGCAGTGCAATGGTGAGAGAAGCCATCTTTGCCTTGTTACTGAACTTATGGGAAAAGCGTTCAGTCTTTCATCATTAATTTTGATTTTAGCTGTAGGTCTTTCATTGATACCCTTTATCAGAATGTGGAAGTTCCCTTCTATCCCTGGATTGTTGAGATCTTTTCTCAGGAATGAGTGGTGGATTTTTAAAATTGCCCTCCCCCTTTTTGGGGTGCATCTATTAAGACAATCATAGGTTTGTTTTAGTTCCAGGTTTCTTTTTAAAATGGCACTGATTAAGCTGATCAATTGTTTTTATTGTTGGACCATCCCTTTAACCGGGGATAAACCTTAGTTGATCATGATATATTATCCCTTTTATATATTTCTGAGTTTAATTTGCTAAAATTTTGGATTTATATTCATAAGGTTTACAAGGATAAACCTTAGTTGATCATGATATATTATCCCTTTTATATATTTCTGGGTTTAATTTGCTAAAATTTTGGATTTATATTCATGAGGGATACTTACCTGTACCTTTCTTTTCTTGTAATATCTTTGTCTAGGTTGGTATCAGAATAATTCTGCCTTCATAAAATAGTTTGAGAAATATTCTTTCCACTTCCATTTTCTACAGCTGGTATTATTTCTTTCTTAAATGTTTGGTAGAATTTACCAATAAAGCATCTGGGCCTGGAGTTTCCTTCGTGAGCAGGTTTTTAACTACAAATTCCAACGTTTTCATAGATATAGAACTACTCTAGACATCTATTTCCTCTTGAGTGATCTTTGTAGTTTGTGGTTTCAATGACTTTATTTTATTTATCAGATTTTTTGATATATAGTTCACAATACTTTATCATTATCTTTTTAATATCTGTAATATCTGTAGGGATTTTCTCTCTTTCCTTCCTGATATTAGTAGTTTGTGTCTTCTCTTTTCTTTTTATCAGACTTGTTCAAAGTTTATATATTTTATTGATCCTCTCAAAAAGCCAGATGTTGATTTCATTGATGATCTCTATCGATTTTCCATTTACTTGATATATGCTCTTATTCTTACTGATTTTTTTTTCTTCTGTTTGCTTGAGCTTGATTTGCTCTCCTTTCTTTAGATTCTCAAGGTCAAGATTTACATTTAAAACATTTTTAATTTTATTTTTATTTGTTATTTGCGAGAGAGAAAGCGTGAACAGGGGAGAGAGGAGCAGAGAGAGAGAGAGAGAGAGAGAGACAGAGAGAGGGAGAGTCTTAAGCAGGCTCTAGATTCAGCACGGAGCCTGACTCAGGGCTTGATCCCACAATCCTGGAATCATGACCTGAGCTGAAAGCAAGAGTTGGATGTTCAACCGACTGAGCCACCCAGGTGCCCCAAAATCTACATGATTGATTTGAGATCTATTTTACTTTTTGATAGATTATTCTCATGTAGGGTTTTGTTTGTTTGTTTGTTTTTAGGTAATATCTACCCACACCATGGGGCTTGAACTCACAACTCTCTGGGCTCACAACCCCAAGATCAAGAATTGCATGCTTTACCAACTGAGCCAGCCAGGTACCAAGATCTCTTCTATTTTCTAATGTAAACATTTAATGTTACAAATTTCCCTCTAAGAAGTACTTTAGCTGCATCCCTCAAATTCTGATATGTTATGTTTTCTATTTAATCTTATTAAAACATTTGCTTCTTTTTAAAGTTTATTTATTTTTGAGGGAGAGAGAGAGAGATTGAATGCATGGGTGAGGGGCAGAGAGAGAAGGAGAGACAGAAAATCGCAAGCAGAATGCGCTGTCAGCACAGAGCCCAATGCCGGGCTCCATTTCACAAACTGTGAGATCATGACCTGAGCTGAAATCAAGAGTCCGAGGCTCAACTGACTGAGCCACCACCCAGATGCCTCTAAAACATTTTCTAACATTTCTTGTGAATTCCTCTTTTAACCAAGGATTATTTAGAAGGATATTGCTTAATATAATGTGTTTTGGTGATTTTTCTAGATATGTTTCTGTTACTGATTTCTACTTTTAATTCACTGTGGTCAGAGAACAGACATTTATATGATTTTAATTTTTTTAAAAAATTGTTGAGGCTTTCTTTTATGACTCAGAATACGGTCTGTCTTGGTGAATATTTCCTAAGCACATTAAGTGAATATGTATTCAGATGTTGTTAGTTAAAGTGTTCTTTAAATGTAATTAGGCCAATTTGTTTAATAGTTTTGGTCAACATAGTCTTACTGATTTTCCATCTACTTTTTCTATAAATTACTGAGAGAAGAGTGTCAAAATCTCCAATTACAATTGTATATTTATCTATTTTTTCTTCTTGTTCAATCAACATGTATTTGGAAGCTCTGTTAGATGTACGAACATGTGGGATTGTTATCGTTGTTTGATGAATTGACCACTTTGTCATTATGCAATGTGTTTCTTTTTTCTTTTAATGTTTACTTATTATTTTGAGAGAAAGAGAGAGTGTGTGTACAAGTGGAGGGAGGGGCAGAGAAAGAGGAGGGAGAGAATCCCAAGCAGGCTCTGGGCAGAGCCTGATGCAGGGTTTGAATGCATGAACTGTGAGATCATGACCTGAGCTAAAACCAAGAGTTGGATACCCAGGCACCTGCAATGTGTTTCTTTAAAAAAAAAAAAAATAATAAATTTAACGTTTATTTATTTTTGAGACAGAGAGAGAGAGAGACAGAGCATGAACGGGGGAGGGGCAGAGAGAGAGGGAGACACAGAATCGGAAGCAGGATCCAGGCTCTGAGCCATCAGCCCAGAGCCCGATGCGGGGCTCGAACTCATGGACCGCGAGATCGTGACCTGAGCTGAAGTCAGACGCTTAACCGACTGAGCCACCCAGGCGCCCCTGCAATGTGTTTCTTTATCCCAGGTGATTTTCTTTTGTTTCTGAAACACCGATATTCTGATATTAATATGAGCATTTCTGTTTATTTGGAGTAGTAATTTTATAGTATATCTTTTTTCCATCCTTTCACTTTTAATCAGTTTATGTTTCCCTGTTTTTCAGGTGGGTTTCTTATAGACAGCATATAGTTGGGTCTTGTTTTTTAATCCAATCTGACAAGCTTAGTCTTTTGGTTGGGGCTTCAGTTATATTCCTTCCACTAAGAGGGTCTGTCTCTGGTCTCTTGCTCTTTCCCCAGTTTTCCTCATGAGTACCATCTGGAGGCCACTGGTATAGAGCCCGTGAGTGAGTGCCAACTTTCCTTGTGTCTGGTGATCCTACTTCTTCCAAACTGACATACTAGCCCACACTGGCTTTTAAGAATATTTCACAATTTTAGATAATTTTTTTCCACCCACTTGTGTGGCAGCCACCTCCTCTGTCCCTGCTCTGTCAGAGGTGAAACAACATTTGTGTTCTGTCTCTCCTCACGGTGCTTCTCAGTCTTTAGGATTGAGTTTGCTTAATTGCCTTGTGACCTCAGCTCCTTGATGGGTTCAAGAAAATGATGATTTTGTAGATTATCTGCCATGTTCGCATTGTTGTCAGAGCTCTGTTGTCCTGTGGCTTTCTCCATCCTAAGTGGGAGCAGAGCTTCCGGGCGGCTTGTAACCAACAGAGTGTCATTATTTGATTTACATGTTTAAAACCTCCCTCTGGCTGCTTTGTGGAGAACACATCTTAGAGGGATAAGAGTGGAAGTGGGGAGACCATTGAGGGTGCTAGCATGGAGCCTGGTCCTGAGAGAATGTACTCTGCACTCAGGAGGTGCCAGAGGAGAAGGAGGGATTTTAGAAGTGAAATCCATTTTAGAAGTGAACCAATGGGATCTGATGATGTGCCGGATGAAAAGAAGGAGGGAAAGAGAGCCCTCGAGGAGGCCTCCTAGGCTTAGGTCGAGCAATGGAATAAATGCCAGTGCCGCTTCCTGACAGTAATCAGATCTGGAGGGAAAGTCAATAGTTCTATACTGGACATGAAAAGTTCTAAATCAAGTGGAGGCATCAAGCCAGAAGTTGGATGCTCCCCTTCCAGAGTCAAAGAAGAGTTCTGGTCTGACAATTTACCTGGGAGAGTTAACGGTGTATATATGATATTTTAAGTCTCTGGACTGGATGGCGTTACCTGGGGAAAGCATGTCGACAGAAGATGTCACCCATTTGACATAAGATGGGGGGAGGAACAGAAGGGAGCATAAAGAAGACAGAGGAGCTGTGGCCAGGAACACAGAGGAAAGACTAATGATCCCTTGGAGGAAGATTTTAATCTAGATTTGGTAAGACTCCATAAGTCACAAAGACACTGTAATTCATTCAACAGGAACTTGAGATAAGAAAACTCTATTAACCCTTTTGATTATTAGGTAAATGACTGCCAATTGCTTCTGGATTCCTGGACCCAGGCTCTTTCATGATACCAGGCACAAGTCTGCCATCGCTGGGAAGAGGGCAAGAGCCCGTATCTTTCCAGGAGCAACTGTAGACAAAGTCTAATTTGTTCTTGAAAGAAACCCTGCTCCAAGTTCCACAGGAGCAGACTGAGCCTTTCATTTGGAGCTCAGTACGAGGTTTCCTGTAGTTACATGTAAGGGCTCATTAAAACTTTATTAAGCTTCGCAGTTATGTGCACATGTCAGAGGCTTGAGGCTCCTTTTCAAACATTTGCTTCTCTGTCTTCTCCCTCTGAGGCGGATGCTCCCTGGTCTGATGGGTCCTGGCTGCATCACAGGGATTCCTCCTTTGGTCTTTCCATGTGTTATTGTGAAATCTGGTTCTTCAGAGGAGACATGCTCTATTGAGTAAGAGAAATGTGGCTAAAGGCACATACTAATGAGGCTGATTAGATGCTTTTATTGGTTGTGACCTTTCTACTTAACCCAGAGAATGTGCTGTTTGGGGTTTTAAAAATAAATCATAAATCTCACATTTCTTTCATGTAGCCTCTGAATCACATACAGACTTACTCTGTGTACAGAGTTTAGAGAGAAGAAAATATTCGTGTGAGTTTGGATTTCATTTTGGGCAGTGAAGAGCAATGCAATGCCCCTCTCAAACTTTCTGACTGAGGTAACGATGAGACGGACCATATGGAAGAGGGCAGGTTTTTGTCTGAGAACACCAAACACCATCAATTCTACTTCTGTTTCCTAACAACTATAAAAGACCACCATTGCAGCATGTGCCTAGCATACAGCAATCTGATCCCAGAGCCTGTCAAGAAACACTTTAGAAATGAATTCTGTTGGACTAGAGAACACTCACTGCTCAGTCCCTAGGTGACCATTCTTTCCTCCCTAAGATACATAAATTTGAAATTCATCCTGACCTTTATCATTTTTTCAGATACTTATTTTTAGTTAGTTTGGGCATCTCTGTTGTCTCATGCCCTCTTAAGGACCTTGGTTCTCTCTGCTGACCCCGGGAAATGGGCCACCATGCTAGTCCAGTGGTAAGTGGCCCCCAAACCATCAATATCCATGATGGATCTTCTTCTTCCATCCCTGCCTTGGACAGGGCGCCACTGATGTGTCCAGCGGGAATGCAGCGTTCACAGTGGAGTACCTGGAACCACAGTGGGAGGCTTTTTTCATTTTCCTCTTTTAGAGAATCAAGATGCTTCACTCATTCTTTTTGCACACTGTTTGATTTACCTGGTATTTTCCCCCTTAGTCTCAGAGACGAGTATGAATACTTAGAAGCAAGCTGTAGTCATTAGCAAAGGTTTCATGCTTCTTAGCATGTTAGCTGAAGATGATTAATAGGAAGGTAGTCTGAATTTAAAAGAAAAAAATGTTTTGTTTTTTTAATGGAACACAGACGTCCAAATGGTGAGGGGCTGAGGGGTAGGGAGGGGCAATTTCCCTGTCCCAGCTTTTAAGAGCTCCTTGAATTTGGCTTCAACATTGTGGAAACCTATTGCTCTCCCTGAAAGTGCACAAATTCCTGAGCAGACAGAACAAAGGCTGTTTCTCATGGAATCTTCTGGCTTCTGCTTTTCCTGGACTAGTTCAGGTTGAGGGTCGTCTTGCCGTCTGTCAGGTGTTATTTTTGTTCTGTGTTATGACAACCCAGACACAGAACTTAGCCCATTCCTTTGGGTCACACGCATGCGCGTGCACGCGCACACACACGCGCGTGCACGCGCGCGCGCACACACACACACACACACACACACACACACACAGCCGCTTGAACAAGGCAGGTAGGTGGGTTGCAGACGGAATGTGTTTGAGAAAATGGAGTGGAGATAGACTTCACAGCAGCACAACTTCACATTTAATATTAGACATCTGGTTGTATTAGTCAGGGTTCTTCAGAGAAATGAAACTATCTATCTATCTATCTATCTATCTATCTATCTATCGAGAGGGATTTAGTTTAAGAAATTGGCTTATATGATTATGGAGGCTGGCAAGTCCAAATTCTGCAGTTTAAGTCTGAAGGCCATCAGGCTAGAGACTCCAGAAGGAGCTGAGTCCAAAGGCCACCTGCTGGCAGAATTCTCTCTGGCTGGGGAGGGGGAGCAGTGGTCAGTCTTTTGTTCCACTTAAATCTTCAACTGATAAAAAGAGAGCCACCCACATTATGGAAGGCAGTTGACTTTCATGTTAATCTATCCAAAACACCATCATGGAAAATTCCAGAAGAATGTTTGACCACATATCTGGGAACCCAATTGCCCAGGCAAGTTGACACATGAAATTAACCATCACCCCTACTTTTTCTAGGACACTGAGCTCCTCATCAACCCCAGGGTCCTGGCTTTTCTCCCACCTCCAAATGCCCACTTATTTCTAACACTGCGAAGTTTGGCCACTTCTTTTGGTTGACTCTTCTGAGTCTTATTTTCTGTCCCAAAGTGGCTTATCAATGTGTTTTCCTGAGCAAAAATAAGTTTCATCCCTAGGAGTACAGGGTCCAGATGCTAAGATGATCATTTTCCCCACTCAGCCACATCTATAAAAAACGCTATCAATGTAGTGGCAATTTGAAAAATCTTTCAGGATGTCCTCTTTTAAAGAAACTGAACATTCACTCGCATTTAATAAAATTATAATAGTTTATATTATAAAAAGACTAATTATAAAGAGTCTCTTAAAAAAAGGAAAATTTCCTTGTGAGTTTAAAATATAGTTGTGTGTAAAATTTGGTTTCCCTGCAAATCTCTCAGGACACATTGATAATGAAAAGGCAGGCACAACTCCCGTTTGCTTTTTATCAAGCAAGAGTTTATAACGTGAAGCCTAGAAAGCTAGAATGCCCTGTTGTACTTTGCTTCTACTCTGGCTCCCTTCTGCCTCTTGCCCACAGCTAAAAATACCTCACTCCTGGCCAACCTTAGAGTGGCTGGGAACAGTAACTATACTTAGAGACAGAGCAGTTTTTTCTATGATTTTGTTCTTATCATCATTATCGGCATGTACTTATTAAGATGGTAACAGCTAACCAGCATTTAGAAGCGCCTGCTCTGTGCCAGCACCCTATAGTAAGCACAGTACATGCTTATCTCCCTTGCTTTTTACAAACCTCTCCTACTAGCTATTCTTACCAGCTTCATTTTATGGATGAAGAATTGGAGATTTGAGTGCTGTACACAAGGTCACACAGCTGTGTGATCCCGAGGCTGTGATTTTCATCCAAGTGGATCTGACTCCAGATTTAGCCAATATGCCAGGCTCTCTCTGACTGTGCTGGATATTCTGCTGCATGCTTCCTACAGCAAACCTGTTGGTTTTGTAAAATCTTAGCTATTCGATCATAATCCATGCTGAGCCACTTTGTAGCACTTTACTATAAGATTAAGACCCCCTCCTTTTTTTTCTCAATTCCTTTTTGCAAATCAAGTTTTAATGGGTGAAAGAGAAGCCCTGGTGGGGGCAGGGAAGGGAGAAGTCAGCTTCTTAAGCCTCTGGCCTGCAGTGTCTCATAGAACAAAATTCTGGCCCATTCTTCAGTGGTACAGCTTGGAGCCAATGTTGGTGTCAACACGGCAATGTTACTACGGCAAAGGCCAAAGCATCATTCTCCAAGACCTCCAGCAGCTCTGACATCTCGGGGGTGTTATCTGTCTTGTTCTGAGTGACTTTTAGAGAAGAGGATTCTTGGGCAACTCCCTGAGAAGCTTTTCCAAAAACTGAGAACTGTCAAAGTCAGAAAGAATAGAAGAATGTAAGACTGAACAATAACAAGAACATCCTGACTTTCACAGCAGGCGGGACTGGTGATAATGTCCACAGTATCGATGGATAGGAGGAAAATAAGAATTGTCACTTGCTGTCCTGTCACTCTTATCACTCCTGCAGTAAGGGGCACACAGTAATTCAGCTGGCATGCCACAGCGTTCCTCTTGAGCTCTTGGAGACCAAGAGGAGGTCTGTTTAATAAGCTGCATAGACAGTAATACTCCATCGTATATATATACAGGCAATCAAAAAGAATGAAATCTTGCCATTTGCAACGACATGGATGGAACTGGAGGGTATGATGCTAAGTGAAATTAGTCAGAGAAAGACCCACACGAGGACTTTAAGAGACAAAACAGATGAACATAAGGGAAGGGAAACAAAAATAACATAAAAACAGGGAGGGGGACAAAACAGAAGAGACTCATAAGTATGGAGAACAAACTGAGGGTTGCTGGAGGGGTTGTGGGAGGGGGGATGGGCTACATGGGTAGGGGGCACTAAGGAATCTACTCATGAAATCATTGTTTCACTGTATGGTAACTAATTTGGATGTAAATTTTTTAAAAATTAAAAATAAAAAAAAAATAAGCTGCATAGACAGGGTGCCTGGGTAGCTCAGTCGGTTAAGCATCTGACTTGGGCTCAGGTCATGATCTCATGGCTCGTGGGTTCAGGCTTGTGTCAGGCTCTATGCTGATAGCTCAGAGCCTGGATCCTGCTTCAGATTCTGTGTCTCCCTCTCTCTCTCTGCCCTCCCCTCCTCACGCTCTGTCTCTCTGTCTCAAAAAATAAGTAAACATTAAAAAAAAAATAAGTTGCATCGAAAGTGTCTAGGCTGGAAGTGAATGATCCCATTGAAAGCGGTTGAGAGAAGCCCTGCCTGCCTGGTGACAGAACACCGGCTGCCACGGGGGTGGGGACCAAAACACACAGGACCCAGAAATGCAGCAGCAGCAGCAGCATGATACTGTTCCCCACAGAGCAGCACAGGCAGCCTTCAAGTCAGCACTTGGGAGACTGACCAAGTGCAAGCGGAGCCCAAGGACACAGCAACAGACCCCCCAGTCCACGGGTGGAAGGAAGTTGTGAGAGCCCAGCCTGACCACGCCATTCCCTTCTCCAGGGCAGACATTAGTGGGGGTGACCCCCACTAACAGCCATGTGGGTGTGATTAACATTGTTGACATTGCTCTTAATCATTTCTTTTCATGGTTATTCAGGTAATATATGGTGATTGTAAAGGAAAGAAAGGAGGAAGGAAGTCAGGAAGGCAAACAGGCAGGCAGGAAGGGAAGGAGGGAGGGGAAAGGAGAAAGGAAGGAGAGAAAGGTAAGCAAAGAGAAGGGGGTACCATGGAAGGAAACTGGATGAAGGGTACATGGGACATCTCTGTGCCATTTTAGCAACTTCCTCTAAATCTACGATCATTTCCAAACTAAAGTAGAAGAAAGAAGAAATCCCATCATTCCACCCAACAGAAATCTCACTACTGACACTGCTGCATGTGTCTTCGGTTATGTGTGTGTGTGAAATTCATTGGAATTAACAAAGTATGACAAATTAAATGAGAGCTAATTACAGAGCAGGGCTAAGTCATCGTCATCAAATGTTTTGCCTCTTAGTAAAGTTCCTGCAATTCCTGCACATAAAGCTATACATAGCTCTGAATTGCAAGGACCTTACCTGACCTTAGAATAAGGATTCTGCTGCTTCAAATTGACCAAACTCCTGTAGGCAGCCCCCTTGTAGAATTCTGCCCTAAACATGTTACTATCTCAGTTTTCCCCAGAAAATACTCCTGAGCTGAGGGCCCAGAATCTTGCCATTTAGGTAGGAGACAATTCTTATACAACTATGACTCACCTAGCCAATGAAGAATGACATTGCACAAGTAATAGGATATAGAAAGAGATTGAAGAGGGGCGCCTGGGTGGCTCAGTCAGTTAAGTGTCCGACTTTGGCTCAGGTCATGATCTCACAGTTTGTGAGTTCGAGCTCTGTGTCAAGTTCTTTGCTGGCAGCTCAGAGCCTGGAGCCTGCTTTGGATTGTGTGTCTCCTGCTCTCTGCCCCTTCCCCACTCGTGCTCTCTCTCTCAGTTGCTCTCAGAAATAAACATTTAAAAAAATAAAGAGATTGAAGAGAAAGTTGTATCCTGAACACAGAAGATGGAAAGGAAGGTGATGGCTATGTGTGAGGGGCCTAAAAGCAAGCCCAGTCCTGTGTGCTGTCTTGATATCTGAAACCAGAAGGGCCTTAAATGGCCTAACCAAGAAGTTTCCACTCTGCTCCTGTGGATAAGATGCCTTAGCCAAACAACCCTGCATGTCGGGGACACAAGGCACAGGGCCTGCTTAGCCTTGAGTATCAGCCTTCAGTTCCCTGCCGGCTCATGGAATTACTACCACAAGCCAATCACATCGCCCCTTGGGAACCAGGGGGCACCCCACCCTCTTGATAGTGCAAAATCTGCCTCAATGTCCCCCGCTGCTGGTTTACCACGTCGGAGCCTGACATCAGCAAGGTGCGGCCTGTGGATTCCTCCTCCCCTGGGATGGGAGTAGGTGTGACTAATAGGACACTGCCCTATGGCATCTGTCCAGTGTCACTGGTGTTTGGCCATCCCCCAAGCCCTAGGGTGGGACTCCTTCTTTCACCCACAGGGTGAAGAGGAGGCGACCTCAACAGGGTGGGGTGCTGCCTCAGCCATCAGAGCCCTGCCCGGCCAAGGGGCTGCGTGGCCTTCAAAGTGCTTCATATCCTGGGTCTTCATCTTTTGTGGAATCCAAGTCATAAAATAGAAGTGGTTAGAGCTGGCCGAGTGACCTCTGTTTGCTTGATTGACTTACATTTCCTCCCTGTGTAGAGTCGAAGTCCACAGCCCCCAGGCCTGGCTGTCCGGGGTTGCTCTGCCCGCATGGGGAGAAGCAGCGCAGGGGGGCAGGAGGCCGCTGCAGGGCCAGGCACCCCAGCAGCTGCGGGCCAGCTGGGCGGCAGAGCTGGCCTAGACAGGCGCGCATCGGGCTCGCAGGAGGAAGGAAGCTCGTTATCTCTGAATGTTCCCATTTTCTCGTTAGTGAGGTTTTTCCACATTAAATGTGTAAAAGGGCATAATCACAAGCATGCTTCTGATATTTGAGTAATTCAGAACAGGCGCCCGCTATCCAAAGGGGCAAATAAAAGGAAAGGCTAGGAAACCAATCTCCTGAGATTATCTTTCTTTCAAGAACAAAGGAATGAGAATAAATAACTTCGTTTAAGAAGAAAGTGTCCTTGGCTATGTTTTGGGATCATTAGTCCTGTCTGTCCTTTCAAAGACCTTCATACTTTTTTTGGGGGGGGGGTGGAAGTTCTTCCTTTAATTGTTCAAAATAATCCCGCGAGGTGTGTAGCAGCAACTTAATGTTTATTGAAGATGGGAGGAGACAATGCAGATGGTATTATTGTCGGGTACCAGAGAAGTTAGTGGTATAACCAGAAGTGCCGGGACCTCCTGGTCCTTGTTACTGCCCTATGACAGGGGGTGCACATGGTGTAAAATCCCTCTCAGAAAGCCTCCTATCTCTCTGTGTAGACAGTGCTGATCGCTGCTGCCCTCAGAGTCAGCAGACAGAGGTGCTAGTGGGAGAAAAGTCTGGCTGGTACTCAGGCAGGATCTCACAGCCTGTTGGTGCCTTGGGCTCACACGCTCCAAGAGCTCCAGGCGTGCAGTTCCAGAAACGGTTCGGGCCATTGCCTGTGTGCTCCACTCTTCACAGCTCCAGAGAAGCCACAGGAGTGGAACCCATTGTTTCCCGGCACCTACAGGTTGACTTCAAGGCTCTTGTAATGGGCTCCATGTTTTCTTGGCCCTGCTCAAGGGGTTTCTGTGACACCTGCCATAGAATTGTCACCCCAGGAAGAGGACTTAAGTACCCTGTACTGTCTTCCCTAACGCAGGACCAGGAAACTGCACAGTGGGAGATTAAATAACAGCCAGTAAACTGCTGCTAAGTCTGACTCCGCATCAACAAATCTGAACCCGGGTCTGGCTCCCTTGACTCCAGTGTGTGTTCATTGCCCTTCCTTGGTTACCAGGAGCAGACGTGCACTCACTTGACTTAACAGGGCACTGTTGTCAGAATACCATAGAAATAAGGACAAAGGAGTCTCCACCATAGAGCCCAGTCTTGTGAGCTGGGGTTCACCCAGAATGGAAGTGGTTTGGGAATGGAAATTTCCAGTGGCTAGTTATTCTGGTGCCCCCTCAATAGCATGAGTACCCTGTCACCATGGCCAGATAGCCTCTGTCTTCATTTTTACAAATTTCTTCAACTTCTCCTCCTTTAGCCACTGCTCAGCCCTCTTTCTATGTCTCCTGTTCAAACTCCTTAGAATAGGATTTGATTAATGTACTATGTCATTATCATTCCTGACACGCAGTTCACATGTGACACCTTACATCCTGGATAGACTGCCTTAGATCAGGTGTCTGCTGCCTCTCCCTTGTCCAATAAGTGTGGCCAATGTGGAGGGGTTCCAGGCAGGGACTTTGGCAGGGACCCTGTGCCTGTTGCACAGGCAAGTGGTAAGGCACCTACAGGGAAAACCCTTTGGCACCCCTGAGGGTGTATGTGTCTCAGGAGGGTTTGCTGGCAAAAAACAAGTGTACCTTGTTTCTTCTTCTTCCCATAAAGGAGGTCCAGTAATAGTCAATATTTATGAAAACTATTTTAATTGGGGAAACAGGCTAGTTTTTTGGGAAACCATTTGAATTTTACTCCTTCCCCTTTCAATTCAAGTTCCACACTACTGCTAAAGTTCTCTGTAGATAGTAAATCACAATCAAGAAAAAATCTTTCAGTGGCTTTCCATTACCTTCAGGCTGAAATCTTAACTCCTTACTTAGCATAAAGACCCTTAATTTGGCTGTGACCAGTCTCATCTCCCTCTCTTGCATTCCACATCATTTTCTTCCCCACACAGCACACACCTACACACACACACAATGTGTGTATAGACACTCAAGGCTCTAACCATGTCCAAGATTTTTAGTCTTCTGCATTTTATCATATTCTCCCATGTTTGGAGGTCTTTCTAGAACTCCTTTCCCTCTCTCTTCTGATTACCTCTTGTTCATCCTTTGTGATTCAGTGTCAAGTCTCTTCATGAAACCTTCCCCTATCCTCCAGGGCTGACTTGGATGACCTCTGTCCTGCAGCCACAGCATATGAACCACCCAGAGCAGCTCACCACACTGCTTTGTAACTGTGGCTTGTTTATTTTCTCTACTGGATGACACATCCATTTCAGGCAGGGGCTATATCTTATTCACTGTGGTATCTTCACATTTTGTGGAAGCTCAAAATTCTTTTGAATGAATGGAGAATAAATGAATGAATGAAGCCTCTAAAATGGGTTCCCACTGAGCAAGCAATGAAATGAAGTTAAGAACATGAACTTTAGAATCTTGAATTCCGACTCTGCCACTCACTAGCTGAGTGACCCTGACTTTTCTGGGACCTCCATTTTTGTTGGGTAGCGTGAAGTATTATGGAGGGTATGTGGCCTGAAGTTCTGCTCTCTTAGCTCTAGACTCTCAAGGACTTGTGTCTGCCTAGGGCCAGTAGAGGGCGTAAACAAGGCCTCCTGGCTCCAGACAGCTAGTCACCAAAGAGATGGGGCAAGATGTTCCTCCCTCCTGTAAACCTTTTCAGTATCAACAGTACTGTTTAGTAACATTTTTATGCTCCTTTAGCATCTTTACAAAATGGTGGTTTGACTCAGTTTATTTTCTTTAATTGATCTTTAAAAAGAACAACTTGGGGCTCTTGACTGGCTCAATCGGAAGAGTAGGCAATGCTCAATCTCAGGGTCGTGAGTTCGAGCTCCACATTGGGTGTAGAAATTACTTAAATAAATTTTAAAAACCTTAAAATAAAATAAAATAAAATAATAAAATTGAAAAAGAATAATGCTTTGATTCTGTAAATTTGGAACTACCAAAAAGAGACGTAATTAGAATCTACGTACATGTCTAGACTTTCACCCTGTGCTATAACTCATTCCATGCTCCTTTAAAAAAAAAAAATTTTTTTTTAAATTTTAAAATATTTAAAAATCTTGTCTACTTGAATCTTCTTGATTTGGAATTTTCCTTTTCATCAAAGTTAAGTGTTCTGGGACAAATAGCATCCCAGAGATTTTATTCTAATAATGGTATAAAATTTTCAAAAGACCATGAAATAAATGGATCACCCAAAGAACCTGCATTCTGGGCAAGATGCAGCAGAACTTACCCATTGCCAGCTTAACTGGTTAATATGTCTGTTGACGGAATGTGCTGAATGTGCCCAAGCAAGTGATTTCAGTTAGTTGTTGATTCCAAACCCATTGTCTTTCAAGTTTAATATTGGTCCGCCTGGTCACTGTGGCCAAGAACTTTGAATGGAAAATAAAGACGAGGTGGATTATTGGCCTCCAAGCGCCCCTTAAAGGCAAACCTTGCCTTTGATTGGGTTTTTATGTGGATACTCTCTCCCGGTTATGGTGTTCAATACCCCTTGCTCTGCATGCCAGAGCTGAGTTATTGGCGGGGCAGTGTTTACTTGCCTTCTGGGGATAAGCTTTTAATCATCTACAAAGAGCAGTTGGCCTCCCCTAAAAACATTTCAATAAAGTGGGATTCAGCCCTCAGTCGGCTCAGCCCTTGTCAGCTCCAGGTTTCCTTTGTGCCAATATGCATTGAAGCCAGAAACGGAGGTCAAAAAGTTACCAAGCGTTGGCACATCTTGCTGGCTGGCTTGTCCAGTAGATCCTTATTAAAACATAGGTGAATGTTGACTAGCTTTATTCTCACTTTTATGAATACTATTGTGTCAATTTCCATCGCTGTCTTCTGGCCTGCTTTTTGCAAAGATGGCTGTCGCGGATGACGGACAAGCTGAATTCATCGGTAGAGCTGGCAGCTTATAGGAGATTCCCAGCGTCCCAGATGATTACTGCTGATGATGCACGTCAAGGGGGTGGTGTTATGAGATCACCCTGATGCTGGCCAGACAGACCAGAATGGTTATGGCTAAACCCTTCCTGGAATCCAGCTCCTCTCAGGGGGCTTCAAAGGGCGGCTGAGCTCTATGTCCACTAGATGGCACAGTGACACTGGGCACACACATCATGGCGTTCCTCTGGGTCTCCTGCGCTCACTCACTCTCCCTGGCTTGATCTTCCCTGAAGGAAAGCTGGAGGGAGGATAGTTAAGGCAGGGAGCTGGGGATAAACTCCCTGAAGTTCTGTATCTTGGATCTATTTCTCTAAACCTTCATATACACGTCATGAAAATTATGTGGATTTTGTAAAACTCTGGGCAATAACTAGTGACAAGGAACCACACAAATACAAAAATGCTTATTATGGAGGAGACATGCCATTTCAAGTGCATCCAACCATCTTTGAGACTTAGAAAATGGATCCTACTATTTGGGGGAAAATAGGTGGTTTACTTAGTTCTTATGTTATGCCACATTGTCTTTTTCTTTTAATGTTTATTTACTTATTTTTTTTTGAGAGACAGAGTGAGAAGCGGGGGAGAGGCAAAGAGAGAGGGAGATAGAGAATCCGAAGCGAGCTCTGCACTAAATCAGGGCTCGAGTTCACGAATCCTGAGATCATGACCTGAGCTGAGGTTGGACCCTTAACTGACTGAGCCACCTAGGTGCCCCTGCCACATTGTCCTATGTGCTTTATATGCATTAATTCATTTAATCCTTATAACAATTTATGACATAGGTGCTATTAGCATAGTAATTTTGCAGACAGGGAAACTGAGACACAGAAAGGAAAGCTTACAGTCACAGAGCTGTTAAATGTTGGAGCTGAGACTCAAAACTTGAGAGTTTGGGCTCCAAAGTTCATGCCCTTAGTGACTGTACAATCCACCAAAGAAAAGTTTGTGAAGCTCTGAAAAATAAGCTTTTATGTTTTCTCATTACAAAGGAAAAATGTTCGGTTCTAAACATCTTCCTCCCTAGTATTTCCCCAACACTACCGCGTTGGGGACATCATGCTGTATGTCCCTGTTTCCATGTCCTCATGTTCTAGTTCCACAGCAAATGTCGCCATCCTCACAGATATAATGCTGGGAGACCATAATTTTTTGTCCTTCTATTTAGAAGAATATTGCTTAAAAAAATCAGCCTGCCAATTCTTATTCTCATTTTTATTTACAGACAGGGAAATTAATATGCTAGTCATTGGGGCACCTGGGTGGCTCAGTCAGTTAAGCGTCTCTCAGTTTCGGCTCAGGTCATGATCTCACAGTTTCATGGGTTTGAGCCCCACGTTGGGCTCTGTGCTGACGGTGAGGACCCTGCTTGGGATTCTCTCTCTCTCCCTCTCTCTCTGCCCCTCCCCTGCTCACGCTGTCTCTGTCTGTCTCAAAATAAGTAAACTTTAAAAAATATAATATGCTAAGTCACTTATCCATTTAAAGATACTAAGGCCATGGCTAGAGAATTTATTCTTCACTTATTCGATGACATTACAGAACACGTGCGGTGTGCCTGATCCCGAGGCTAGAGAGATAATTCGGGCAGGTTTGCGACCTTCACATCTCTCACGGTTTGACCGGGGACACAAACATGTAAACATACCATGAAAAGCAATGTGGACTACGGGAGTGGGAGGAGGCTGCCTAACCCTTCAGAGGGCGGGGGCAGCAAGGCTGTCTTCACAGAGGACAGGATCTCTGGGCTGAACCATGAAGGATAAGCAGGAGTCCCGGAGGTAAACACAGTGCTCTCCGGGGAAAAAGGACCTTCAGAGTTCGGGCACTGTGGGAGATGAGCCTGCAAAGTTCCCAGAAGCCAGTCACAAAGCTCTTCATGAGGCAGTCAAATTGGAACTTTATTCCGTAGTGGATGGAAAGTCACGGTGGGCTTTCCAGGAAGGAAATGATATCATTAGGCTTGCGTTTTAGGAACGGGACTCTGATGTGGGTCAGGGGGACAGCAACTAGACTGGACGCACAGCCCCATCAGGAGGTTTTGGCACTAGAGGAAGTGAACTGAGACAATTAGGGGGTGGGACCCTGAGAGGAATGGGGGGAGTTTTAGGGACATTTCAGAGATACTATAAGTAGGACCTTTATTTATATATGTGGGTATGAATAGTTTATAGCCAGCCTTCTCCCACAAAGGATTCGGGGTAGCCCTGCAGGACTTGATAATCAGATGGCTGCAGGGGCTGAGGGAGAGGAAAGCATCCAACAAGATTCCCAGTGTCTAGATCTGACGATGGGGCGGACAGAGCGCCATTAATCAATACAGGAAACGAAGGGAAAGGAGCCTACGTTCAGGGGGTTGTCCAATGTTTGATTTCGAAAACATTGCATCTAACGTGTGTGGACAACCGTGTGGCTCTAAGGGCTTCTACCTTGTGAGAAAAGCTGAGGTCAGAAAAGCAGAACTTGGAATTATCAGCTTATTGGTGGAGGGTAGATGTCATTACAGACTCTGGTGAAGAGATGAACCATTAAGTTGTTTACAAACATTTGGCTGTTTGGTATCTCATAGATGTCTCTGCATTGTTTTCACCTTTCTTCAAACGTTTGAACACCCAATGGACGGCTTCAGGGAGCACAACAGAACTGAGCAACGAATACTGTCTCCAGGATTCCCCTTAGTCTGCCCTTTCTCGTGCCCCAAGTCCCATGCACATTTTGTACTCAACGTTCTGCCCAAGATCAACTGAAGTCTGGTGACTTCACCAGGGGAGAAGCCTTCACTTTGAGGGGAGAAGCCCTCGAGATTTCAACCAGACCATTTGCAGATTCTAGACAACACTGTACCTTCAGAGCTTGAGTAACACTCTGGTGTTTTGCAGAACTGGAGAGAACACGCTTCAGTGGCAGGTAAAGAAAGGGAGAGGGCTGGAACTGGCTTCAGGCTTGTATTTATTTAAAAACTGTGTAAATGTTTAAGATATGATATGTAAACTTTCCTTCAGGCAACTTTTCATAAAGCAGCCTTGACAGTTAACCATTAGGTCTCTCTAGCAGGGGAGGAAACCCTGTGTGTTATTTTGGAGACGCGGAAGCAGAAAGGTCACTTGCTAGATGGCACAGGGGGCAGGCGAATGGGTTTGCCATCTGCTCTCAGCCTTGGCAAAAAAGAGAAATCAAAGGCAGCCGTGGCAGCGCTTAAGTGAAAGTAAATGGGACACACCTTATTCCTCCAATTTCGGGGCTTTTGCTGTGGTAACAAACAACCCCCAAATCCAGGTGGCTTACACCAGCAAACATTCCTTTCTCATAATACAACATGAGAGCAGTGGATTGGCCACAGCTCTGCTCAAGGCTGTGGGCTGACTCTGGGTTGGTGTCTCACATTTTCTTCTGCGGCTCAGACCACAGAAGCAGTCCTAACCTGCGACATGCAGCCTTGTGACAGAGAAGAGAAGTGCAAGGCTGAGTCAAGCCATGCAATCTCACTTCAACGGGCTGCTCAGAAACGGCTTGTGTCACGCCCACTTGTACTCCATTGGCCAAAGCAGGTCACATGGCCAAACCCGAAGGGATATGTTACAGGAAAGGAAGAAGTAAATTCTTGAGCATAGTAATACCATCTGCCACAGTGATTCATAATAATCATCTGCCATAATTATTCACTCTTTTGTCAATTATTTATTGAGTGTCAGCATTGTACTGGAAATTGATCTATAGGATTAGATCTGTTCCCTACCCCCATGGAGCTTAGAATCCAGTGTGGAACACAAATGATGAAACCAACAATTTCAATAAAGCCTGAGCCCAGTCTCAGATTTTAGACCCCTTTCAAGGGGAATGGAAGCTTCAGAGCATAGAATGACGGCCATGAACTTTTAGGGATGAATTATTTCAGAATGTTACCATACTGAGGCCTAAACAATAGTTTTCCGTGGATGGGGTGGGGAGTCATGGAGAGAGCCTGTTCTTGAAAATTCTACCCAGGTCACTGGCCTCTTTTGGGACTCCTTATGGCCTTCTTTGCTGACTTAGTGTCAGACCTAACATGCTACCAATCTTGAGATTTTTTGTCCCACTCGCCACCTGCAAACACAACCCCGCCTCACTTCTCTGCCTGGTCATGTCCTGAATGAGTAAGGACTTAGATCCAGCTCTATGTTTGGGAGCTGAGGATGAAGTTACCCTTGGCTCTTTATGGCCAGCTGCCTGAACTGGGAAAATGGGATTAATGCCACCTTCTTAGGCTTTCTCTATTACCCTCCAAGCTCTTCTTGACCCTCATGCCCATACTCTTTGACCCAAACTCCCAAGGCTCCTATCCAGTGATTCATTTTCTCTCTGTTGGACTCCCTAGTTCCAGAGTTAACAGACCCAACTACTCCCTCAACATCTTCATAGAAGGCTATCTCTCAGAACTCATGTTCATGGCTGCCATTTCTCCAGATCTCTTGAGCTCAGGACCAGGAGACTCAAAACTGTTCTCCTTACTCCCCAGTATGGCGTTACACTATATACCCTGGTGTTACACTATATACTCCTTTGAAAAGAAAAATTATTGGCTACATATATGTAGACAGGTCCACTGGGGTTCAGGGGAGGCCCTGGCAGAGGGTGGCTGGCACTTTTCTTCATATTCACTGCTTAGTGCAACCAGGATTTTATGCAGGTATCAAGGGGTGGGCCCATACACGCAGCATGTGGATGATGCCCAGAGAGGGGATGGTATTGAAATATGGCAGACCAAGAGTTCCCATCAATGACTCATTCAAATGCACCTTTTGTATGAGTTCTGGCATCAAGAACAGTGACCCTGGACATTGGGGTCCCAGGTCCCAGGTGAAATATAAACACACCCAGAGGTTCTAGAGAAGTTTACACAGTACTAGTTAAGGCTGAAAGCAAGTGAGCCAAGTGGGGAAATAGCTCAAGTGCCCTGTCTGCAAAGCTTTACTAAGATTTATTTGGAAAGTTATGGTCTCTCCCAAAATGAATCCACAGATCGCCTTGCTCTGATTACAAGAAGAACGTTGAGATCTTTATTAACAGTCATCATTGGATTCCTTCCCTCCTTAAGGAGATTAATTAGGCAAATTTCATTACAGTAACACCAACTTTCTTGGAAAGAAACCATGCAACTTCAGAATGACTTTGAGTTTATATCTGAAAACTAAGCAATGTTAATGTTTACAGTTGAGAATGTGAAACATTAGGCTTTAACAGATGTTGATGTCATTCTTGGCATCCTGCAATGATATAAACTACACTGTGAAGAGGTAACACATTGTTAAATGTAATCAAAATGCAAAGAAAGAAGTTGAAATGTACACACACTCACTGTTCAACGCTGCCTCCCACTTACCCCCCCACCCCCGCATTTGCCATCTGAGCTGAACCAGAAAATGGCACTTGACATCCTTCCATTTATCACATATGTCTAGATAGAGAGATGAAGGAATTTCTCCCATTTTATTCAGTGGTTTGATGCTGTCGTATTTGCAGGGAAGGTCAAAATGGCCAAGGAAAGAGAGGCCAATTTTAGTCCTGGTTTTGCCACTACTTGTTGCTGAACCTTGGACCTCAGTTTCCCCATACATAGCAGAAGTCTAGACTCACTGGCCTCCAACAATCAGCATATAACTGCTTGCAGAATGATTTTCTTGTTATTTAGGTAGACTGTCCAATATGCAGCCATTTGACAACCAATGCCCCCTTCAACCTATGGGGGAATCTCAGAACTTTGGGGCTGATTCTAAATCTGCCAGATGGGTCATTGAGGTCCTGAACTGGCCTCATGACAGTTAGGTACTGGGACAATTCTGAGACTGTCTCAGACAGAGATTTGTGAATATTCGCTCTTAATAATCCTCTACCTCCAGCCCCCCCCCCCCCGTCGTCTCTCTTTTACTCTTTTCAGAGTGTCACCATATGTGATTATAATCTCACATTACTGCAAGGTGGGCAGGGCAAGAGTCTTACACAGAATTGCTAGATGAAGCTCAAACGTGTTACGTAAATTGAAATTTTCAGGCACAGTATAGAATTCCTCCCAAAGAACTGGGAAGAGAGACATCTCTCTGTGATTTCTTAGTGTTCCTAAAATCATTCCACATAGCAGCCTTAGATAAGTAGGTTACTTTGGTAGGAATTTGACAAGTCTCATAATGACCTGCCTGCTTAATTTCCCCCAACAGTTAGTTTGGTTCTCTAAAGGGGATTTAGGACCTGGCCAACCTTTCAGTAGTCCTCTAGACCACTAAGTGACCCTAGTCACTTAGAACAGAACTTCCCACTTAAGAAGTTATAGACTAGATCTAACTTTCCTTTCATAACACCTTTCATTTAAAATGTTGTGTGGATGGAACTTGAATAACCAAAGGTATGTTTAGGACTCCAAGGGCCCTGGAATAGATTTGCTTGGGCCTGGAGAGTCCAGGGGGTCCTGACATACCGTGGAGGTTTGGCCTCCTAAGGAAACAGGAATGTTGGGCGTTTTCTCCCAGACTGCACACACCCTCAGAATACTGCACTCTGTTCTGGACTCAACAACTTTAGAGTGATAGGAAAAAACAACAGGAAAGCACAGAGGTGAGCCATGATGATGAGCAGATTGGAAAATTATTTTATGCATGAAAATGGAAAAACTGGGTGAGTTCACATTGGGGAGAGATGGTCAAAGGGAGGATTGGTAATCATCCTCAAATACACAGAGACTATTTTACAAAGACTGGAGGCCATTTGCTGTCCACAAAAGAGTGAACAAGGAGACGCAGACCCATGCTCCTGATGGATTCACTTAGCGGGAGAAAGGCTCCTGCCAGTCAGAATTTTAAAGCCTGAAATGACTCTAAGGATGCTGTCAGATGCCCTCCTCTGGCACCCCTTGTGAGCGAGGAGCTTCTCTAGTGAGGCTGGAATTCCTTGACAGTAGTCTGAGGACTAGATCAGACATACACATTAGTGCCCACCACGGTAAGTCTAATTTTTTGTGTTTGTGGTGGGCCAAATAAAATCCACCTCCAGACTCATGGAAAACAGCGTTGAGTGAAAGGACATGAGAGGAAAAGGAAGTATTTTAACTGTCAACTACAGGAATTTTAAGTGTGAGAGCTGGGACACAGGGCCACTGCCTAGAAACATGTGAATGCCCAGATCTGCTTTCCTCAACTACTCCTGAAACTATTTACAAGATTGAACTAGCTTCTCTTTCAAGCTTCCAGGTTTCTAGGACCATGCCTGTGCTTTTAACAAAGAGAGTTTTGGGGAGGGGGAGCCAAGATGGCAGAACAGCATGGAAGCTTTTTGTGTGTCTCGCATCCATGAAATACAGCCAGACCAACACTACACCATCCTACACACCTAGAAAACTGACTGGAGGATCAACACAACAATCCGCACAACCTGAACCACAGAATTCAGCAGGTACGCGGCGCGGAGAGGTGAACTTGGGGAGAGAGAAGCCGGCGGCGGGCAGGGAGCCGCTTTTGCAGGCGGAGAGAGGACAGAGACTGGGGGGGGGGAGGCGGAGAATACGGGAAAAGCACGCCTCCCCAAAAGCAGCTGGAGAGAAAGTGGAAAATTGGGAACAGCCGCAGGGACTAAACTAAAACGGGAGAAAGGAGAAAGGAGAGAGTTTAAATTCCATTAAGACTGTAAACAAGGGGAGTGCAAAGGCTGCAACTCCGCAGCTCAATACCTGGCTCTGGTGTTCTGGTGGGAAGGGCGAATCCTCAGGAGCAGAGTGGGGTCCGGGAGGTTCTTGGGCCACACGGGGAAAAGCGGTTCCACTGCTGGAAGGACATTTGGTAGAGACTGTTGAAGCCACCTGTTCCCAGCAGACCCCAGAAAACGGCCACATTCGCTGATGCTGGGGCGAGGTCGTTAAGGGTGAAGCCTGGTGCCAGATGTGTGTTGTGATTTTCCATAATCCCTGAAACGCCGCTGCTACACTGTCTCGCGAACTTTTTCTGGGGCAGCTGGCACCTGGCTGCAGTCTCTGGGCATCAGCAGCAGCACAATAACTCAAACGTTCCTGGGTGCGGCCGGCATTTGGCCATTGCTCATTTGGCCATTGCTCGGTGAGACCCTCCCGTAGAGGGGCGGAATGGGTCAAAGCCACAGTCCTTCGGAAGTAAGGGGCCGGGGGAAACAGCCGCATCTGAGACAAAACTTGGGAGAGAGGTACTGCCAGCGGCCTGGTCACGGAGAGTGAAAAAGCGGGAAGCGGACAAAAGCTGAAGACAGAGGACGGGTGCACGATTGCTGATCCGGGAGAAGACTGGGTAGCTGGGTGGTGCCGGTTTCACCAATCCCGCGCATGCGCATACGCACCTCCGAGCCCCGCAACAATCCGCCCCAGTAGGCTAGCAGCGCCATCTAGTGGAGAGCGGAGCTGTTACACTGAGCCCCGCCCAACTGGGCCAACATCGCTCTTCAAGAACACAAGTCTCACTGCCCGCTTAATTCATGGACTATAAAGAGCTACATAGACTGACTTCTAGGGGAAAACAGAGTAATTTCAGTCCTATGTCAATCTGTTAGCAGGTTCATCTATTCAATTTTCTTTCTTTTTTTTTTCTTTTTCCTTTTTCTCTTTTACAATTCATTTCTTTTTCTTGAATACAGAAAGAGAAAAAATTCATTTTTGTTTTCAATTTTTATTAAAAATATCTTTCTTTAATTTTTATTACTATATTTATTACTTTTGTGTAAATTTTTTCAAATTCTACTTTACTTCCATCATTTTATTTTAGTCTACTTCAGTGTACTCACCTTTTCAAATTTTCAATTTCCTTTTTTTCCTTTTTCTCTTTTTCTTTTTCGTTTCTTTTCTTTTTCTCGAATGCTGAAAGACAAAAACTTCATTTTTACTTTCAATTTCTGTTAAAAATATTTTTAATTTTTATTACTATATTTTTTGCCTTTATATACATTTTTCCAAATTCTATTTTACTTCCATCATTTTATTTTAGTCTACTACAGTGTATTCACTTTTTCAAATTTTCAAACGATTTCCTTTTTTTCTTCTTTTTAAAATCTTTTTTCTCTTTTTCGTTTCTTTTCTTTTTTCTTAAATACAGAAAATGAAAAAATTCATATTTATTTCTAATTTTTATTAAAAACATTTTTCTTTAATTTTTTTCCTACTATATTCTTTACTTTTGTGTATATTTTTTCAAATTCTATTTTACCCCCATCATCTCATTTTAGTCCACTTCAGTGTATTCACTTTTTCAAATTCTCAAACGATTTCCTTCCCCCCCCTTTTTTTTCTGTCAAACCACTTTCAACACCCAGACCAAAACACACCTACAATCAAGCATCATCTATTTGATCTGTGTGTGTGTGTTTAATTTTTAATTTTAATATTTTTTTAATTTTAATTTTTTTGATTTCAATTTTTCTATCTCATTAATTCCTTTCTCCCTTCAAAATGACAAAACAAAAGAATTCACCCCAAAAGAAAGAGCATGAAGAAACTACAGCCAGGGATTTAATCAACACAGATACAAGCAAGATGTCTGAACCAGAATTTAGAATCATGATAATAAGAATATTAGGTGGAGTCGAAAATAGATTAGAATCCCTTTCTGCAGAGATAAAAGAAGTAAAAAATAACCAGAATGAAATTAAAAATGTTATCACTGAGCTGCAATCACAGATGGATGCAGCGGCGGAAAGAATGGACGAGGCAGAACAGATAATCAACGATATAGAAGACAAACTTATAGAGAATAACGAAGCAGAAAAAAAGAGGGAGATTAAGGCAAAAGAGCACAATATAAGACTTAGAGAAATCAGCGACTCATTAAAAAGGAACAACATCAGAATCATAGGGGTACCAGAAGAGGAAGAAAGAGAAATAGGGGTAGAAGAGTTATGTGAGCAAACATAGTGGAAAACTTTCCTAACCTGGGGAAAGACATCAAAATCCAGGAAGCCCAGAGGACCCCCATCAGATTCAACAAAAACTGACCATCAACAAGGCATATCATAGTCAAATTCACAAAATACTCAGGCAAGGAGAGAATCATGAAAGCAGCAAGGGAAAAAAGGTCCCTAACCTACAAGGGAAGACAGATCAGGTTTGCAGCAGACCTACCCACAGAAACTTGGCAGGCCACAAAGGAGTGGCAGGATATATTCAATGTGCTGAATCAGAAAAATATGCAGCCAAGAATTCTTTATCCAGCAAGGCCGTCATTCAAAAGAGAAGGAGAGATAAAAAGCTTCCCAGACAAACAAAAATTAAAGGAGTTTGTGACCACTACACCATCCCTGCAAGAAATTTTAAGGGGGACTCTCTGAGGGGAGAAAAGATGGAAAAAAAAAACCCAACAAATAAATAAAGACCAAAAACAATGAAGACTAGAAAGGACCAGAGACCACCACCAGAAACTCCAACGCTACAAGCAACATAATGGCAATAAATTCATATCTTTCAGTATTCACTCTGAATGTCAATGGACTCAATGCTCCAATCAAAAGACATAGGGTAACAGAATGGATAACAAAACAAGATCCATCTATATGCTGCTTACAAGAGACCCACTTTAGACCTAAAGACACCTTCAGATTGAAAATAAGGAGATGGAGAACCATCTATCATGCTAACGGTCAACAAAAGAAAGCCGGAGTAGCCATACTTATATCAGACACTCTAGACTTTAACATAAAGACTGTATCAAGAGATGAAGAAGAGCATTATATCATAATCAAGGGGTCTATCCACCAAGAAGACCTAACAATTGTTAACATTTATGCACCAAATGTGAAAGCACTCAAATACATAAATCAATTAATCACAAACATAAAGAAACTCATTGCTAATAATATCATAATAGTAGGAGATTTCAACACCCCACTCACAGCAATGGACAGATCATCTAATCCAAAAATCAACAAGGAAACAATGGCTTTGAATGACACACTGGACCAGATGGACTTAACAGATATATTCAGAACATTTCATCCTAAAGCAGCGGAATATACATTTGTCGCCAGTGCACATGGAACATTCTTCAGAATAGACCACATACTGGGATACAAATCAGCTCTCAGTAAATACAAAAAGATTGAGATCATACCGTGCATATTTTCAGACCACAACGCTATGAAACTCGAAATCAACCACAAGAAAAATTTGGAAAGGTACCAAATACTTGGAGACTAAAGAACATCCTACTAAAGAATGAACGCGCTAACCAAGAAGTTACAGAGGAAATTTAAAAGTTCATGGAAGCCAATGAAAATGATAACACCACAACCCAAAACCTCTGGGACGCAGCAAAGGCGGTCATAAGAGGAAAGTGCATAGCAATCCAGGCCTTCCTAAAGAAGGAAGAAAGATCTCAGATACACAACCTAACCTTACGCCTTAAAGAGCTGGAAAAAGAACAGCAAATAGAACCCAAACCCAGCAGAAGACAGGAAATAATAAAGATTAGAGCAGAAATCAATGCTATCAAAACCAAAATAACAGTAGAACAGACCAATGAAACCAGAGCTGGTTCTTTGAAAGAATTAACAAAATTGATAAACCACTAGTCAGTTTGATCAAAAAGAAAAAGGAAAGGACCCAAATAAATAATATCAAGAATGAAAGAAGAGAGATCACAACCAACACAGCAGAAATGAAAACAATAATAAGAGAATATTATGAGCAATTATATGCCAATAAAATGGGCAATCTGGAAGAGATGGACAAATTCCTAGAAACATATACACTACCAAAACTGAAACGGGAAGAAATAGAAAATTTGAACAGACCCATAACCAGTAAAGAAATCGACTTAGTAATCAAAAATCTGCCAAAAAACAAGAGCCCAGGGCCAGATGGCTTTCCAGGGCAATTCTACCAAGCATTTAAGGAGGAGTTAAAACCTATTCTCTTGAAGCTGTTCCAAAAAGTAGAATGGAAGGAAAACTTCCAAACTCTTTCTATGAAGCCAGCATTATCTTGATTCCAAAACCAGACAGAGACCCCACTAAAAAGGAGAACTATAGACCAATTTCCCTGATGAACACAGATGCAAAAATCCTCAACAAGGTATTAGCCAACCGGATCCAACAATACATTAAAAAAATTATTCACCACGATCAAGTGGGATTTATGCCTTGGATGTCGGGCTGGTTCAATAGCCACAAAACAATGAACCTGATTCATCACATCAATAAAAGAAAGGACAAGAATCATATGATCCTCTCAATAGATGCAGAGAAAGCATTTGACAAAATACAACATCCATTTTTGATAAAAACCCTCAAGAAAGTAGGGATAGAAGGATCATACCTTGGGATCATAAAAGCCATATACAAAAGACCTAATGCTAATATCATCCTCAATGTGGAAACACTGAGAGCTTTCCCCCTAAGGTCAGGAACAAGACAGGGATGTCCACTCTCTCCACTGTTATTCAACATAGTATTAGAAATGTTAGCCTCAGCAATCAGACAACACCAAGAAATAAAAGGCATCCAAATCAGCCAGGAAGAGGTCAACTTTAACTCTTTGCAGATGACATGATACTCCATATGGAAAACCCAAAAGATTCCACCAAAAAACTGTTAGAATTGATTCATGAATTCAGCAAAGTGGCAGGATATAAAATCAATACACAGAAATCGGTTGCATTTCTGTACACCAATGATGCGACAGAAAGAGAAATCAAGGAATTGATCCCATTTACAGTTGCACACAAAAAAAAACATAAAATACCTAGGAATAAATCTAACCAAAGAGGTGAAAAATCTATACACTGAAAATTATAGAAAGCTTATGAAAGAAATTGAAGAAGACACAAAAAATGGAAAAAGATTCCAAGCTCCTGGATAGGAAGAACAAATATTGTTATAATGTCGATACTACCCAAAGCAATCTACATATTCAATGCAATCCCTATCAAAGTAACACCAGCATTCTTCACAGAGCTAGAACAAACAATCCTAAAATTTGTATGTAACCAGAATAGACCCTGAATAGCCAAAACAATCTTGAAAAAGAAAACCAAAGCAAGAGTCATAATAATCCCGGACTACAAGCTATACTACAAAGCTGTAATCATCAAGACAGTATGGTACAGGCACAAGAACAGACACTCAGATCAATGGAACAGAATAGAGAACCCAGAAATGGACCCACAAACATATGGCCAACTAATCTTTGACAAAGCAGGAAAGAACATCCAATGGAATAAAGACAGTCTCTTCAGCAAGTGGTGCCAGGAAAACTGGACAGTGACATGCAGAAGAATTAACCTGGACCACATTCTTACACCATACACAAAAATAAGCTCAAAATGGATGAAAGACCTCAATGAAAGACAGGAAGCCATCAAAATCCTCGAAGAGAAAGCAAGGAAAAACCTCTTTGATCTTGGCCACATCAACTTCTTACTCAACATGTCTCTGGAGGCAAGGGAAACAAAAGCAAAAATGGAACTACTGGAACCTCATCAAAATAAAAAGCTTCTGCACAGAGAAGGAAACAATCAGCAAAAGTAAAAGGCAACCTACAGAATGGGAGAAGATATTTGCAAATGACATATCAGATAAAGAGTTAGTATCCAAAATCTATAAAGAACTTATCAACCCAACACCCAAAAAACAAATAATTCAGTGACGAAATGGGCTAAAGACATGAATAGACACTTCTCCAAGGAGGACATCTAGATGGCCAACCAACACATGAAAAAATGCTCAACAACACTCATCATCAGGGAAATACAAATCACAACCACAATGAGATACCACCTCACACCTTTCAGAATGGCTCACATTAACAACTCAGGCAACCACAGATGTTGGTGAGGATGTGGAGAAAGACGATCTCTTTGCATTGTTGGTGGCAATGCAAGCTGGTGCAGCCACTCTGGAAAACAGTATGGAGGTTCTTCAAAAAACTAAAAATAGGGGCGCCTGGGTGGTGAAGTCGGTTAAGCGTCCGACTTCAGCTCAGGTCACGATCTTGCGATCTTGCGGTCCACGAGTTCGAGCCCCGCGTCGGGCTCTGGGCTGATGGCTCAGAGCCTGGAGCCTGCTTCCGATTCTGTGTCTCCTTCTCTCTCTGCCCCTCCCCCCTTCATGCTCTGTCTCTCTCTGTCTCAAAAATAAATAAACGTTAAAAAAAAAAAAAAACAAAAACTAAAAATAGAACTACCCTATGACCCAGCATGCACTGCTAGGCATTTATCCATGGGATACAGGTGTGCTGTTTCGAAGGGACACATGCACCCCCATGTTTATAGCAGCACTACCAACAATAGCCAAAGTATGCAAAGAGCCCAAATGTCCATCGATGGATGAATGGATAAAGAAGATGTGGTATATATATACAATGGAGTATTACTCGGCAATCAAAAAGAGTGAAATCTTGCTATTTGCAACTACATGGATGGAACTGGAGGGTATTATGCTAAGCGAAATTAGTCAGAGAAAGACAAAAATCATATGACTTCACTCATATGAGGACTTTAAGAGACAAAACAGATGAACATAAGAGAAGGGCAATAAAAATAATATAAAAACAGGGAGGGGGACAAGACAGAAGAGACTCATAAATTTGGAGAACAAACTGAGGGTTACTGGAGGGGTTGTGGGAGAGGGGATGGGCTAAATGGGTAAGGGGCAGTAAGGAATCTACTCCTGAAATCATTGTTTCACTATATGCTAACTTATCTGGATATAAATTTTAAGAAATAAAAAATAAAAGTAAAAAAAAGAGTGTTTTGAAGTTGTCTATAAGCTATATAGGAACAACTTACTCTGTCCCACTGGTCACTTGGGACATTAGAAGAGAAGAAACAACACCTTTTCAGTGTCAAAGGTCTAAGGCAATCGTGAGGGTTGCTGTTGCTATGAATGCATGATTTGTAAAGCGGAGCCCTCATTTGTGTGTGTGAGTGAGTGCAGGTGTGTAGATAATGTATCTGTGGTGATGATGATGTGTGCTGTGTCTTGAGCTGTGTTTCTTTTTTTTAATTAAAAATTTTTTTATTTTATTTTATATTTTTAATTTATATTCAAGTTAGCATATAGTGCAACAATGACTTCAGGAGTAGATTCCTTAGTGCCCCTTACCCATTTAGCCCATCCCCCCTCCCACAACCCCTCCAGTAACCCTCTGTTTGTTCTCCATATTTGAGTCTCTTATATTTTGTCCCCTTCCCTGTTTTTATATTATTTTTGCTTCCCTTCCCTTCTGTTCATCTGTTCTATGTCTTAAAGTCGTCATATGAGTGAAGTCTTCTGATATCTGTCTTTCTCTAATTTCGCTCAGCATAATACCCTCTAGTTCCATCCATGTAGTTGCAAATGGCAAGATTTCATTATTTTTGATTGCCGAGTGATACTCCATTGTATGTATTCACCACATCTTCTTTATCCATTCATCCATCAATGGACGTTTGGTTACACTGTGTTTCTTATTGTAGGGTTGGCTCTTGGCACTCTTGTGTCTCCAGTCACATGGCAACAGGCTGTGGTAAAATGGGCAACAGCAGGAGACCTCCTTCCAAATGCTACCTGCATTTTTATATTAATGTTTTTCTTTACATTAACTCTTTTTTAATTATATAAATTTATTTTAAAAGGAATTTTATACCTTACCATACAAGGAAAGCTATCTTACTTGGCATAAATAGAGAGGAAATAAAATGAAAACAAAATTTTGCAATTAAATTCTAGGTAATAACTGCTGCTTGCCAAAAACT
Source organism: Herpailurus yagouaroundi (assembly GCF_014898765.1). Classification (NCBI taxonomy): domain Eukaryota; kingdom Metazoa; phylum Chordata; class Mammalia; order Carnivora; family Felidae; genus Herpailurus; species Herpailurus yagouaroundi. The sequence goes on from NW_024412406.1 coordinate 11,761,592, forward strand.
GAGCCTGAAGTTTGCTCTCTATTTTATACATGTATGTATGTATGTATGTATGTATGTATATAAGTAAGTGAGATCCACACCCGATGTGGCACTTGAACTCAGAACCCTGAGATCAAGTGTAGGATGCTCTACTGACTGAGCCAGCCAGGCTCTATTTATTAAATAAATAGAACATAATAAATGTTCTCTATTTATTAAAGAGGGAGATTAGCAAGTGTTAGAAAATGTTAAAGATATAATAGTTCCAAACTGATACTTTCTCTTTGACATAATCATGACGGTTAAAGAAATGTGAGGGGCACCTGGCTGGCTCGGTTGAGCATGTGACTCTTGACTTTGGCTCAGGTCATGATCCCAGGGTCATGGGATTGAGCCCCATGTTGGGCTTTGCACTGAGCATGGAACCTTCTTTGCATTCTCTCTCTCTCTCTCTCTCTCTCTCTCTCTCTCTTCCCCACTCTGCTCCTCACCCCAACTCAAGCAAGCACTCTCTCTCTCTAAAATAAAATTTAAAAAAAAGAAAGAAACCTGAAAGACTAACTCTTTTGTAGGAAGCCTTTTATTTTTAAGTAAGTTCAAACTTATGTAAAAGGTATAAGAATAGTACAAAAGAACTCCAGTAGATCTTTTATCTGGATTTACCAGTTTTGAACATTGGCCACATTTGCTTTATCGTTCTCTCTCTTTCTGTATATATACAAAATATACATTCTGTATATATTAAAGTTCTTTCCTTAACCACTGAGTAGACTGCAAACACCACACCCTTAATACCCCAGTATGTATTTCCTAAGAATAAGGATAGTCTCTTTTATAACCATGGTGTAATGATCATAGTCAGGAAATTTAACATCACTGAAATACTTCTAACTGTAGGCTACGCTTCAATTTTGTCAGTTGACTCAATAATGTCATTTATAGGTTGTTGTTGTTTTGTTTTGTTTTTTTCTCCTAGTACAGGAATCAGTGCCGATCATGTGCTGAATTTAGTGGTCATGTCTCTTTGGTCTTTTTTAACCTGCAACTGTTCCTCACCTTTATTTGTATTTCATGACATTGACATTTGGGAAAGACACAGGCTGGTTATAGACTGGCCCTTAATTCCCCGTTGTCTCATGTTTCCTCTTGATTAGATTCAGGAAAGAATGGCATACTTCTGATTCAGTGTTATGTAATGCTATGTCCAGTTTCCTATGAAATCTTTTGTGTAACAGTGAGAGCCACCCACACTAACACTGAGAGAGATTATCTCTGTGGTTCCATTTAGTACCTTTTAGTTTATATTTCTAAAGAAACCCAGACACTGGTGTTAACCTAATCACACTATCTATAATAAGCCACATGATCCACAGTATTTCATGCTGTTACTGGCACTACCAGATAGTGTATAGATAACTTAGAGAAGTTCTTGGGGCTGCTGTGTGGCTCAGTTGGTTAAGCGTCCAGCTTTGGCTCAGGTCATGATCTCATAGCTTGTGGGTTCTAGTCCCGCCATCAGGCTCTGTGCTGACAGCTCAGAGCCTGGAGCCCACTTTGGTTCTGTGTCTCCCTCTCTCTCTCACCCTCCCCCACTCACACTCTGTCTGTCTGTCTCTCTCTCAAAAAGAAATAAACGTTTAAAAATTAAATAAATAAACAGCAGCTCTTCTGGGGAGCCTGGGTGGCTCAGTCAGTTAAGTGTCCAACTCTTGGTTTTGGCTCAGGTCATGATCTCGTGGTTTTGTGAGTTCAAGCCTTGAGTCAGGCTCTCTGCTGGCAACATGAAGCCAACTTGGAATTCTCTTTCTCTTTTTCTCTCTGCCCCCCCACCCCCCAACTTATGCTGTCTCTGTCTCTCTCAAAATAAACTTTTTTTTTTTTTTTTACACAGAGAGCTCTTCCTTTATACCTTTCTCTGTCTCTGACAGGGGTTGATAATGTCTTTTATTTGAGAATCAGGCATGGACAGGAACAGAAGGTAAAGAGAAAGAAGGATTCATGAATTATATGTAGAGTGAATGATTATAGCAGTAATTCCTGCTCAATGTGACCTCCATTGTGAAGTGGAAAAGCAATAATGGGAGAGATATGGTCCCTTGTGAGGAGCTATTTGGGTCAAAGAAGAAGTCTTCACAAGCAGTTGTAGAAGCAGGTAGCAGATGGTAGCCAACAAGTATGACTCAAGTCTACTGTCCCTTCTGCCATGGGAAATACCTCTGTAGTGTTGTTGTTGTTGTTGTTGTTTTAATGTTTATAGACAGAACACCAACTTGAACTGGAAGACGTAAAAAGAAAAATTTATTGGATCACTTATAGGCTTTAGGAATGGCGGGAACCAGTGGCTGAAATGACATCAATCATCAGAGTATCTCAATTCAGCTTAATTCTATGTTAGCTTCTTACCCCATTTGGATAGAAAAAATGGCCCCAAATAACTTACATGTTACAATCTCAGAAGGAGAGACCCACTTTCCCAGCACATGTATTAGTCCTCCAAAGCGGACTTGAAATGACTTTGTGTGAGTCAAGAGTCCAGCACTGGGCCCATCACTGTGTTTTGAATGATGGGATACTCTGATTGGCTGCGCTGTTCTCCTACCTCCCATTTGTGGGGCAATTAAGGCATGTGGTAAACAATACTACCAAGGGCAGAAGAGGTAGGTCCCCCTAGGGAAATATGTTATCCGAGGAAAAAACGAACAGATACTCAGTACGAGGTTATGATGCAGTATAGAGGATGATTTACAGAGCTCTCTGATGTTGTATGAGGAAGAATTACTGCAGTATGGTGGTTAAGAGCTCAGGCTTCGGGTCTGAATCTTTACTGTACTAATTCATCAGTTCCATGGACATAGGCAAGTTCTCTCTGAGCCCTAGTCTCTTCATCTGTAAGATGAGAAACACTCCACTTTACAAATACTCCAATCTGTAAAATGGGTAAAATTACCATATTATCAGGGGTCTTACACGCAAACAAGAATTCATTTGGCCTAGTTTAAGCAGAGAGAGATTTATTACAGATAGTGGATGGCTCAGAGGGCCCCCAGAGGATTTAGAGGAATGGTCTCTGGGGTCTCAGGAATAACTTCCAGAACTACTCCGCCTCCCCGGCTTGATCAAAGCCTTGCTGCCTCCGTCTACCATTCTAGTTGCGGCGGTGTGGAAACTGCCACCACTGTCTACCCCAGAAGCAGCCTGCCTCCCCTGGCCACCGTGCTGGCAAAACAGAAACGTCCCTGCCACACCTGCTTCTCCGCACGGCTCGCTGCTGAATCATACTCTCAGGCGTGTGTCTGATCACTAGACCCATGTTTCCATGCCTCATGGCACCCAACCTGTGCAGGTAAACAGGGATCCTCTCTCAGAAGGGGTCCGTGCTTGGTTTAATGGTCTGCTTTGAAATTCTTAATGACTTGACCTTTGACCTTGTGTTTTTTACGTGAAGTCTGGCGAGACGATGGAGGACGTGCCCTCGACAGCAGCGCGCGCACATGCGCTCAGGCCCACAAGTGTGAGGATGCCCGGTGCCTATGTCCTCACCTCTGAGAGTTCCTTAGTGGTGGCTGGGCCGGGGCCTGGGCTCTGCTGGCTGGTGACGGCAGCAGGGAAGGAAGCAGCGGCTGTGGTGGTGGCGGCTGCTCCCTGGAGAGAGAAGGAGCTCTGCGGAGGGTAGAGCAGGGACCGTAATGGGAAACCAGGTTGTCTGCACATCCTTGCCACCTCCATGCAAACATGCACACAGTGAATCTAATCTAACTTCTGTCCTCGAGCCTGAGAGCCAGGATTGGAACTGCTGGCACTTAGTGAGTTACTGCAAAGTAAATGCGGACACGAAGACATTGCAATAAATGTATTAGGGAATCGTTAAAATCTCTGGTTTTGAAAACTGTACAATACTGCAAAATAAATATCCACAGAGTTAGAAAGAGATTTTCGAATTTAATATTGTCACATTTGGTGGGAAAGAACACAATTTTATATGAAGCTTTGGATGAACCAGTTATCAACAAGGACGATAGTTTTATGGTTAGTTTCTTTTTTTTTTTTTTTTTTTAATTTTTTTTTAACGTTTATTGTTAGGAGACAGAGCGTGAGCAGGGGAGGGGCAGAGAGAGAGAGACACACACACACAGAATCCGAAGCAGGCTCCAGGCTCTGAGCTGTCAGCACAGAGCCCGACGCGGGGCTCAAACTCACGAACTCTTGAGAACATGACCTGAGTTGAAGTTGGATGCTTAACCGACTGAGCCAGGTGCCTTTGTGGTTAATTTGTCTTTGCCATTGAAGATACAGTGATGGAATGGGTAAACGGGTTTTTTTGAATTATGTACAAATTATGAGAACACTTTCAGCTTCCTGTATGACCTCAACAAGTTACAGGAAGTGCCAGAGGAAACATCAAATTGTCATTGTATAAATTTACATTTAAAATTAAATTCAGACCTACACAAAACTGATTTGTATGAGGAGTTAAATCTTTTCAGAAAAGTTATTCTGTAATAATTATCAACTCTAGATGTACTAAAATTTGTATTTCAAGGCAACTGATGAAAAATGCATCCCAATGTTGTCAGAGCCTGTAAAGCATTCTTAACAACTCAGAAATAGTTGCAATAGTGGCATCAGAAATCAAAATCAAAATCAAAAATTATGAAAAATTATTTGTGATCTTACATTTGTTAAGGACCGATTGACATCACTTTTGATTATATTGATTTTGATTATATTCATTGAAAATCATGTTGCTAAAAGCATAAATTTTGAGGATCTCATAAGTTAATTTTCAGAAAAACAAGTTAGAAAAGATCAGTCAAGATAGTACATTAATAAAGTATTGTTCCCTATTATCTGATATAAAATTATGACACATTTTTTTGCAATTTAAAAATTTACATTGTTACTAATACATCACTATTACCCATAGTACATTTTGTGAGTAACAGAAACAATGTTTTTTTAATTGGATTATATTGTAGTACCTTTAACTGTACCTTTCCCTTCTCCTTTTTGAATAAGGGACTCCACTTTTTCAATTGTCACTTGGCCCCACAAATTATATATCTGGCCTTGGTTACATGCTTGTACTTTGGGTATGAGTAAAGCTAAGCAATGCAGTTCTTGGGGATTCTACCTTGGGAAGGAGGGTAGGTTTCATAAAGCAAGAAGTCAGCTGGTCAGGAATGACAGAATATCGGCACCCCACCCACCTCACTGGCTGCCAACCCACTAAGCATATTTATTTTGTCTTCGGGTAGTCCCCGCAAAGTTGGAAAGAATTGGATTCCCTGCATCAATCCTTCCCTTCTAAGGAAAGATCAGCAAATTCCAAAGGCCGAGGTGAAGCTCTCCCCTACCTCTGTGAGGGGTGGTTTTCCTAACTACCCGTGACCTGCTGGAACTAACTCCGCTTTCTTAAAGCCTCTGGGTTTTTGCCTGCCCCCCCAGAAGATATTTTCCTTCTTTGGTGCTTTCCAAACGCTGTAGAAGGCACAGAATGGATACACTGCAAATATTTACCTTTCTCAAAAGTATTGATTTAAAAAGATTAGTCATTTGGTCTCCTGCCATTTTTATTTTCACCGAATGACTGTGAGTGATTCTAAAATTCTCCTTCGCAAATATCCTGGAAGGAGAGGAAGGAGAACAAATTGTTCTGAGTTGAGGAATAAATTTGACCCTGTGAGTCGGGAAGCTCCCCTGCAGGACTTGGCAACGATGCAAGCACCGTCAGTGTTTGGGTCTTGCTCTTTTTATGCCCCCGAGGACAGGAACAGGTGTGTGTGTGTGTGTGTGTGTGTGTGTGTGTGTGTGTGTGTGTGTGTGAATGGCCAGTTTCCCCAAATAAATCTCCTCGTATCTCGTCTCTGCCCAAAGACAGACCACCAAACTACCCGGGCAAGAGTTACAAAAAGAATAGACCACCAAGCTGACTCGGCAAGCTACAAAAACAAGAATCACCAGTCTCGTAGCCATGGAAATAGACCACTGAAACACAATTTGTTAGTGTTTCAGAGATGGCTGACACCAATTCCTTCAGTTTAGAGGTGAGAGCCCTGTGCCCAAGGGGCTGCCTTGCGGGCTGGAGGTAGAGTTGGGGTCTCCCGAGTCCTCATGTAGAGCTCTTCAGCTCCTCTCCACAGACAAGGCCAAAGACACGGGTGTTCAGGGGCAGCCATCAAGTGGGCGTAGAATGCCTATTAATCCTGTATGTGGTGACTTCTCAGTGTAGAGCTTTCACAGAGGGGAACACAATGAAGAAAAGGTCAAGATCAGAATATGGCTGTTTAGATTTGCAGGTGGAATGTCGGGGTGAGATGGAATGAGACGGAACAGGGATGGGATCAGAAATTTGGTTCAGGTCTACGGCCACACCACCCTGAACACGCCTGATCTTGTCTGATCTTGGAAGCTAAGCAAGGTCGGGCCTGGTTAGTACTTGGATAGGAGAAATTTGGTTCAGGCTGGGATTGGAGAGGTAAGAAAGGGAGTGTGTATGCCATTTCTGTGTAAGAGGAGAAGAAAAAGGATGTCTGACTTAAGGATCCCAAGAAATCTATGTGTCTGTGTGTGTGTGTGTTGTATATCATTTGAGAGTGACAGTTGTGGGATCATCTCCCAGCTCTATCACTTACTAGTTGTGTACTAGGCAAATTAGGTCATGTCCTCTCTCTAGGCATCAGATTCTACATTTCTAAAGTAAGGAGAATTTTAGTAGTTACTTCAATTGGGAATTGTGAGCATTAAATGAGATTATCTATGCAAACCACTTGGAACAGTGCCTGGCTGTGGGTAAGTGACCCGTAAATGTGTGCTTTTGTCACACCAGACAACATCTATGACCCATACCTTTTAGGCAGTTGATTTCCTGGGACGGTGCCCCCCCCCCCCCCATATGCTTCTCACCTGCTGTACGTAAAGCTAACACCTTCCATCCAGACTGCATGCCAACACTTGTGTGCCTGGAAAGGGACAAGTTCACCTAACAGGACCTCCTCTGTGGGGCGGAGCCTGGCCCTCTAATCCCCACCTCACAGGGGTTGACATGGTCAGGTGTCTACCAACCACAGCTTCTATCACCATCCCTACATAAAAACATAGTCTCCGTCTCTCAATAAGAACTTTTGTGCCTTGAATTATCTTATGAAATAAGTGAGAACTTAGAACTTACTCCTTGTAGTAGATGTTTCATTAAACAAACAAACAAACCCTTTTGCATAACTAGAACAAGATCACCATACTGACTAAAGATTTTTATTCATCACTTTTATTCATTATAAAAGAAAAAGCAAACTTGCTCCTGTTCCTTCTTTCAAATCACTTCATGGGCCACTTTCTGGGGATTTCCTGGCCTTTGTGTCTAGGCGACTATAGCTATTGGAATGTTTTTACTAAATCAGGCTGTTCTGAGCTGCCTGGGTACCCAGAGTCCTGCCATTCTGAAGCTCTGGAGGGAGGTGGAATATCAGCAGGTCAGGAGATCTGGGGCTCCTGGAGAGAATAGGATAGACTTTATCCCAAGCAGGTCTGAAATAATCAGCAAAGCAAGACACCCAGAGGGGACAAACGCCCATGTCAGAAAGTGAAAGAGGACTCTGTGGTGGCTGGAGAAGCTCTACACTCTCTGCAGGGGCTGAGGCAGCGAGAGGCCACTGTCTGGCTGTAGGTCATGGTGAACTGCTGCTCTCACAGCCACCTACCTGGACTGAGGCAATGGGGGCTGTCTAGTGAGGACCCTATACTCAAGCAGCCCCCAGACGGTCCATGTCTCTGGTCCTACAGGACTTGTGCCTCCCACTGACCATTGTTCACAGCAGGGTGACATCACTGGGGTGGACTGTGTGTCCTTGGTGGTCTCTGGGCTCAGGGCAAGTTTTTGGTAGGTCTAGAAATGTGTGTGGGTAGGGTAATCTTGGGTGTGGGGTAATTGTGGTGGCCAGGGCCTGCCTTTATGGTGTGATATGGTTTCCTTTGAAGGCTGACCAGGTCCCGGGCTAAGGAAACTTGACTATTGATTTGTGACATTCTGGATTGATAATTTAGGAATATTGTCGACTGTCTTCTCAGCAGTTTTCTCCCTCACTCACTGACACAGTCATTCTAACACCTGTTGCACATCTACCATGAGCCAGACCTGTGCCGAGTGACAGAGAGATGGAGAGGAGGAGACAGGGCCTCTGTCTTCAAGCGGTTGGGTCTATAGGTGAGAAATCTCAAGTAGTTCAGGAAATGTGACAGTTAATTTTATGTGTCAACTTAGCTAGGCCACAGTAGCGAGGTATTTGGGCAAACATTATTCACGATGTTTCTGTGAAGGTCTTTTTTAGATGAGATTAAGATTTAAGTCAGCAGATTTTGAGTAAAACAAGTTAGCCTCCATTATATGAGTGGATCTCATTCAGTTGGTTGAAGGCCTTAGTAGAAAAAAGGCTGACCTCTCAATAAGACAGAATTCAGCTAGAAGACTATCTTTGGACTCAAACTCAAACATCAACTCTCCTCTGGGTCTCCAGACTGCTGCTTACCCTAAAGAATTTGGACTTGCCAGTTTCCATAATCATCACATGCACCAATTCCTTAAAATAAATCAATGTCTCTCTCTCTGTCTCTCGATAGATAGATATTATATATATATACATATATATATTCATTCTACTGTTTCTGTTTCTCTGGACAACCCTAATGAATACAGGAATCCAGTCTCCGTTTCTTGATGACTTTTGTAGTTTACTCAACAATCTTTATTTATATTTATTTTTCTGATGGTAAAATGCACACTGTGAAAAACATAAACAATACAAACAAATAGTGCCAAGATGGCCACTGTGAGCATCTTGCTGAAAGCCTTTCTTTTTCCTCTGCATATATTGGCATGTATACCCAACAAAATTGGAATCGTGGGTTTTTATCCTGTCCTTTTGTTAAAAAAAATAATAACATTAATTGTAAGCATTTAAAAAATGTCATTAAAATACCTGGAAAGATGTTTAGCGCCTGCCCACTAGTCTGTTTTTGTTGGAAATTTAGGTTGCTTCCTATTTTCTGTTATTATAAATAGTTCTGCTAGGCAAGTTTTTGTACATAAATTCATGTCCACCTCTCTGATTATTTCCTTAGGGAAGATTCCAGGAAGGGGAATTACTGAGAACTCTGGCCTCATAAATGAGGGAATTATGAAAAATGGAAGGGGAAAATGCAATAAATTAAATGAATTGGGTTGCTCTACTCATTTTAGCTGAGAAAATAAGAAACACCTGACCCCCTCCGGGGCTGAACTCATGGTCATCCACGTTACTTAGGGAAACCAGGAGGCACGGTAGAAAGAGCACTGGATTAGGATTCAGAGCTTGACTTTGGGGCCCACTTCACTTCTCTTTAGAGCCAGGAGCTCCTGCACAACATGTTCTGACGTGTTCTGCTCCCGGTTCCTCCTGGGAAGTGGAGACACAGCAACTGCCCTGCCTACTTTGCAAGAGATCATGAAGAGCCAGAGGTGGAAAGTGTGTAAATCGCTCCTTCACACACTTGGCCTTTCCTCTTCCTTGAAGAGCTAGGTGGGACACTGCTTCTCCTGTGAAGTCTTTCCAAGGATAAGTCAGAAGCTTCGACTCAAACACTTGCTCCAAGATCTTTGCTCGCATATATGGCGTTGCATTGTAATGGTTTGTTCACACTTCTCTTTCTCCAGCGGTCCCCAAGTCTGAGTCTCATTCCTCCTTTCTCTTCACCAGTGCTTAGTATCGTGCGAGGCCTGCAGGAGATGTCCAAGTAATGTTGACCAAAGAAACTGGCAAGTACGGAATGAATATGACATCGTCCGCAAGCATTTACTAAACACCAAAGGTATGTCTCTGAACTCAAGGCACTCACGTTACAGTAGAATAAATATAAACACATTTAAGGTAGACTTTGCCAAGTGCCCAGTCAGTTGTGTAGATGAAAAGCGCTGCAAGAGCTTGGAGCAGAGCCGGGAACCACCGCTCAGGGCTGTAGAGGTCAGAGAAGCCTTCTCAGACCAGACCAGGACCTCTGACGAGGGGAGAATAAAAGATGTCATCTCAGAAAGGGGAACTGTGTCCGCGAGGCGGTCCGGTGCCAATCTGTAGTCCGGTACGCAGTAGGCACTCCATGCAAAGTCGCCAAGTGAGTGAATGAAGAAGACAGTGCAGCCCCACACATTCTGAGAACAAAGGCTATTTATTTTGTCAGTGCAAAAATATCATGTGGCCCAATAAGTATGAATGGATTGTCTAATCACCTCATCAGTTTCCAAATACAGCTACAGATGCTGTTGTGCTAGATTCCCTTCATGCCTTGCACAAAATTACAGGCTCAGGTACTTACATGTGCTCATCCACCTTGCTCCACACGCCGCCCTGGTTCTTCATGAGACCCGTGTCTGAGGATGGAGTGCTGCTCTGTCAGACCAGCTTCCATGAGCAAGTGACATGCAACTCCATGGTGATCTTCCGCTTCATTCACTGTACTTTCTGAAAGATTTAAAAAAAAAATTTTGTTAATGTTTGTGTATTTTTGAGAGACAGAGAGAGACAGAGAACGAGCAGGGGAGGAACAGAGACGGAGGGAGACACAGAATCTGAAGGAGGCTCCAGGCTCTGAGCTGTCAGCATAGAGCCTGACGTGGGGCTCGAACCCACAAACCGTGAGATCATGACCTGAGCTGACGTCAGTTGCTTAACCACCTGAGCCACTCAGGCGCCCCTCAGACAGATTTCTTCTTAAAAGCCACCCTGCTTTGTTCTGGCTGACAGGACCCAAACTTTCCTCTGTGCAAGTCATATTGCTTGCCGAAGTCCAAGAGTTGATCACCAAATCATCAGTGAATTGCCAAATAATCATGTGGGATCCTATGTTTTGCCTCTCAGCATCTTACTTTAGGAAAGAGATTAAAACTCGTCTTTGGAAATGACAGGTCACAGAGAGACATTTTTCAGTTAATGCTGGTTCAGCTGTGAATAACAGATTCCCACCCACCCCACCCCACCTCCCCCAAAAGTGAAACAAGATAGTAGTTTAATTCCTTCTTGCCCATAAGAAGTTTGGAGCCAGGTAGTCCAGGCTTTGTTTGTTGACTCCATTGTCACCAGCTGCACAGAACCCTTCTTGTGTTACCCTCGCCTTCCCTGGGGCGTGGCCTGCTCCCTCACACCAGAGATGGTGGCTGCACTATCAGACATCTCAGCCATGTTCCAGATAGCTGGGGGAAGAAGGGAAGAGAGAAGATGCAACTCCTCCCTATTACAGAACTTATAGGACTTTCTGGAAACCTCACACGACACTCCCGCTTACCTCTCGTTGGCCAGAACTATGATGGCCACACCAAACTGTAAGGGAACATGAGACCAGTTGTCCTGTAGCTGGGGATCAGTGTGCCCCGCTAAAAACCTGGGCTCAGTTCGTTTGAAAGAGAAGAAGATGCATGTTTCAAGGGCAGAAAAAATGCAGTCTGTTTTCTGAATCCTAGGTTCTAATATTTCAGAGATGCTAAATCAGAAGTTCATAGGCCTGAATAGAGCACTGATGTGTCTAGAACCCTACCATCTATGTTTATATATCTATATATCTACAAACATATATGGTATATATGTGTGTGTATATATATATATATATGCTATATATTTATATGCTTATAAATATATATTTATACATAAAAATAGGATCCTCATATTTGAATTGACATCTTTTGTTTTGCAAATTTCACAATGTATAAGTGTCATAGTTATATTTTTCACATTTGATCATTTTAACTTTATTTATTGTGAGATACACATGTAGGGAAAATGCTTGCAGCATAAATGTAACTTGCTTTTAACTAGAGCTTTCAAGTGCTTCTACATCATCATTTCACTTGATCTTCTCAATAGCTCTGTGAGGAAGGAAGGAGAGCCTTCAGTATCATCACTCACATTCCATAAGTGAGGAGATATGGTAGATGTCTTTCCCGGGGTTCAAAGCCAATGGTGGGTCCAGAATTTGAACTCACGTCTTTTGCCCTCAGAGCCCATGGTGTTTCACCCACTGCTGCCTCTCTCAGAGACTACAGAAATCTTGCAAAATTTGGCTGAGACAGAAAGAGGTGAGTGTAACTTTGTGGAAAATTATTGGCACGCAAAAACAACCAGAAAGGAATATTTAAACAAAATAACCTGAGCGCAAGGGTGTAAATGCAGCATGAATTACAACTTGAAATAAACAGTGTCTAGGGAGAGGAACGTGCAAAACTGGCTCTCAAAGATTTAAGATTTTACTATAAATGAAATAAAGAAGGGGGGAAGGACACATCTTTGGCAACTCTTTCTCCTTGTCACTATTTTTGGTTCCCTGTCTAAAGAAAGTTTTGAAGATTTCCTTGTAAGGACAAGAGAAAAAAAATTATGCCGTGACCTCATGACCTTAGAAGAAGCAACCATGAGTGAATATTCTTCTTCTCCAGCAGTTGGAAAGAATTGGTAGCAAACTGTGAAATCTTCCCACCCACACATGGCATAAACTGATGAATTCAGTTCAACAATCTCAAAAAGTAGTCTCTGGGAATCATTAACTTCTACATTTCAGATATGGAATGTCCCCCGGGGACTTGAATAAAGGGTGCACCCTAGGAAAGAGGCAGCCTTTCTTCCTTAAGTAGGCATTGGATCTGAGCCCTTATGAAAGATGTTTGGTGATATATATTTGGTTCTCATAAACTCTTTCATTTATGGAATTTCTTCTGGATGGTGGAAAGAAGCAATAAAGTGAATGTCTTGCTCCCATGTATTTGGAGATTAGTTATAATCGTGTGAACAACTTGCTGAGCAATAAGGAATAAAGAGTTATTCTTCCCTCACAAAGGAATGTTGAGCCTACCCAGCTCATTTATTTATTGAACACACACTGAAATAAGATTTGTGAGTTACAGATACTAACTCATTTAATACTTCCAACCACCTTCTAAAGGAGGGATTATTTTACTAGTGAGGAAACTGAGGCACACAAATTTTAATTAACTGGCCCAAGGTCAAAGAGGTTGTAAGAGGACCCAGCACTCATGTCCTGGACCACCAGGCAGCTCTCATCTTCCTATGAATGAACCTTCTCATTCTTCCAGGAAGAATGTCTATGTAACAACAGGGTAACTTGGGAGCCCAGGTTATAATAAGAGACGTTTATTAGATTTGGTGCCTTGTGTCGTACATGACTGAAAAGAAAACTCCATTTCTCTCACTACTGCTACTGCTCTTACCACTACAACTACTCCTACTCCTACGTCTAACATGAATATGTGGGGCTTTTCCCCTATGGCCATAGGGCAAACAGGAGGGATGCGCGGAGCTTTCATGACCTCTCTGGATGCCTCCCTCTCCTGGCACTTCCGTGTACTCACCAACTCAGAAGCTCCCTGAACCCCTTCAGTTAGGGTTTCTTATTTATGGAAGCTTCATTAGGTAGGCACGATTGATTAGATCATTGACCATTAGTGGTTAACTCCAACTCTGGCCCCCCCCTTCCCCTCCCTGGAGTTGGAATGGGGACGGGGGGCAGGGGGGGTCACTGAAAGTTCCAGCTCTCTAATTAGAAGGTTGCTTCCCCTGGAAACCAGCCCCTATCGTTAGGGACTTTCTAAAAGTCACTTCATTAATATAAACTCAAGTGGGTTGAAAGGGGCTTGAAATGAATAAGAAAAGACAATCTTTTTATCCTTATTGAACCAGCACTGTTTCAGGAACTGGGGACAGAAACCAAATCTTATAACAAAAGGTGCTCCTTTCACCTTTATTGCTCTGGGACCGTTTTTAGGAGCCAGAAATGAAGCCCAAAATATACATTTCTTATTATATCACAGGATCACATGGCAGAGTACTCCGTGCCCTATGGAAGGAAAGAAGGAAGGGAGGGAGGGAGGGAGGGAGGGAGGGAGGGAAAAGGAGAGGGCGGGAGGGTGGCCTGGACCTTTTGCAAAGGGATGGTGCTGTGAAGGATGAAGCTATATCTGATCCTCAGTTTCCTCATCTCTTTTATGGGATTATCACAGCTAACTTGCCTTAATTATGGCTTATTTATAAATATACATCAAATCAGCTTAATGTATGTCAAAGCACTTTAAAAACAAATTGATATGTATGATGAAGTACTTTTGTTATTATTATGATCAAGCCAATCGCTTGTTTTTGTTTCCCATTTTTCTTTACTCCACCCTTCATTTGACTTTGGGATGAAAAAAAAAAAAAAAAGAAGACTCAAGAAACTAAAATTCTCATGTTCTCCAGAAGTCATTAGAGCTAGCTACTAATCTTTTTCCCTTTGGCTGAACATTCTGAATATTACACCACTTCCCCAAATGCAAAACATTCATTATTATAATGACACCTTCAGAAAGGAAACGTTTTCTGAATGGCATTCATCCAAAATCTTAAAGTACACTAATCTCCAATGCTTGAGGATGTTTTATTGGCGTGCAAACATTCAGGCCTTCTGTTTGTCACGAAAACAGAGATGATACAGCTTATGATTATCTGTTATCTACAGCAGTAGAGTTTCCTTACACAAAGCTTCAGTTTTTAGGCCCCTTTCATATTAGTCAGTTCTCAACCACAGAGCAAGGGCTCATCCCCTTGGAGGTGTCTACTGTCTCCTTGTTTCCTCTTCTTGGGTGAGTTTCAGGTGCAGGCGTTAGGGCCACATCAGAGGAGGGCTAGGACTGGAGGAAGGACTGTCTGGATCTAGGAAAGAATACAGGTTTTCTATGGAGTCTATGTTCAAAGTCAAAATATCACTTTGGGGTTTACCTCTTTTTGTTTGTTTCACGCACATTTCTATTCCTTTCCCTCAGCGTGGACAATTGAGATTTAATATTTTAAATTCCTCCTCATCCATTCATTCCTCAGTCTATTCTAACCAGAATTCCACCCCCACCACTTCACTAAAGCCTTTCTCAGCTGCCTAAGCCAACGGAGTTTCAGGTCCTAAGGGTACAGAGACAAATAACCAGCCCCTGACCTTGAAGATCTTGTCCACCTCTGGAAAGAGACACAGGTAAACAAACAGTATGTGACACAGTAAAGGCTTTGGCGGGTGTTTTGGGGAGTACAGAGGGCATCTACTGACTCCATCTGCCATGTCTGAGATTGGTGGGTATGTTCTCTTTACACTTCTTCTTTTGGTTTCTAGAATAATACATCTCGGTTTTCCTTTCTCTGGTCATTCCCTCTCAATCTCTTTTCATGGCTCCATTTCCTCTATTCATCCTTAAATGATTGTTATTCCTCAAGGGTCTGGACCAAGGCTTTTGTTCTTATTCCTTAGGCTTTCCTAGGACAATCTTATCCATATTTCTGACTTCACGTGTCACAGTAAGTCAGTGGCGTCCACATTCCCATGTCCAATTGTACCTCCCTCCTTGGCTCCAAATTTATTTGCCTATCACTCACCTGGGTATCCTACAGACATCTCAAACCCAAAACGTCCACATCTAAGCACATCATCAAGAACCATCTTTCTTCTCTTCCTGTTTCCTATTTCAGTGGGTGGTACCACCCGCCACCCAGCCCATCAGATTGGAAACCCGGATGTCATCCTTCGCTTGTGCATCTCCCTCACACACTCAGTCGCCAAATCCCACCAATTCTGCCTCCTCACTGCCACCATCGTGGCTCACCTTCGGTTGACCTTCCGTATTGTGGCTAGAGGCATCTTCCAAAACACAAATTTGTTTGTATTACTCCACTGTTTAAATAATTTCGAGGGTTGCTCACTGCTAGCATTGCAGAAAAGGCTCTTAATCACTTGTTCCTGCCCACCGCCCTGAGAAGCCTCAGCAACCTTAGCCACGCTTGCTCCATTCAGTTACAGATTACTCTCCCACCTTTTCCTCCTCACTCATGAATACTCAGCTCAAGCAGTATGCATTTGGGAGTGTCTTCTTGTGCCAGGGTACTGGTGACTGCTTATTTCCAAGGCTGGCCGGCAGATGCCCTTCCTCTCTCAGCAGATGTGCCTGTCTTCCAGTTGGCTCAAAATCTGGCAACTGCCACAGGCCATGGTCAGGGCTAGGGTTTCAGAGTCAGACAGACTAGGGGTTCAGATCCTGGATGTGCCATTTATTAGCTATAACCTTTCCTCCTGGTAAAATGGGAATAGCAGTGCTCATTAGGTGACTCAGGAGATTCATTGAGAGAATAAATGCAAAGTATGTAGCATAGATCAAGTGTCCAGTAAATGGCAGCTAATAGTATTACTATTCCTACTCCTAAATCTAAGAAATATATCCAAAACCTTAAAAATCTCCTAATTTCAGGAGAGGATGATGAAGCTAGGCCCTTCCCTTCTACTGAGAAGCTGAGATGTTAGAAATACAGCTGGGCTTTGTTTATTTTTCCTAAGACCACTTCCAACTGAATAGCCTATCATTCACACAACTGTGGCTGTTCATGTGATGGCCATAAACACACACAGCAAGAAGCCCGCCCCCAGCCTGCACCTGCTGGTGTCTCAGGTGGTCACCGCAGCACAGATGAGCCATGCCGTGCATCTACTAAACCTTCTGCAGAATCAGAGTCCTGCTCCACAAAGGTTTCTGAGATCAGCACTTAGGTGTCTCCTTTTACCTGTGCCCGGAAAAACTGGGCTGTCACCTGGCCATGCGTCTTGGAGAAGGGATTTCGTTTTGGACCCAATGATGCAATTAGTGAACGTGGACCTGCTTTTGGGATCTCCCACCCACCCTCTGCCCTGTAACATGTCTCTTGAATACCCTGTTATTAGTAGCCGAGTCATAAAATGGAAAATAACCTTAATCTCTTCCTTTTACAGGAAAGGGGAAAATTTTACTGAAATGGAAAAAATGATCAAGGAATAGCGTCAAATTGTTCCCAATGTTTGGGAATTCGGATTGTGGTAAAGGAGAGGATATTTGTATTAGTTTTTACATTTAAAAAGTTAAAACATAAATGAAGACTGTGAGATTTTGAAAGAAATTTCTATCTAGTGTTAAATGAATTAAACCAGGGTGCCATTTGACTGAGGTGACTCTGGATGCTGAGGCGACTGGTTCATGTAAGCAAACCAGAATCTAAGCCTGTAAATGCCTCAAGGTTAGAAAATCAAAATGCTAAGGACAACCAGTCACAAACAGTCCATCAGGCTTTAAACTGTGGCCAGGCAGATAATTGCCTTTCCTTGCTTCTGAAGGTTCTCTGTAGGTCTTTCCCATGGCTCCTGCCCACCCAGCGCTCCTAACCACTTCTGGACCTTGATTTGAGTCAACAAATGATCAAATAAGCTTAAAAATTTCAATATGCCTCTGTTTTATCTTTTAATACCAGAGACAATATAAGACCGGACCTCCAGCAGTGTTTAGAAAACCGGATCCATGATAATAGTGTGTGGTTGAATAAGGGATAATATATTTTCAAAGATACTAGACTTATTGTGTTTGGGTTTGAAATGGCCTCAGAACTTTCTCATTTTTATTATGTATTACAACATTGGCATAGAGAAAAACTAGACCCAGGGGCCCCTGAATGATTTTCTTTAAAGATTTTCACACATTTTATATAATGATGGATCAGATTAATAGTTAATTCACTAACAGACCAAACCAACAAAGAAAATAAAAACAAAAGTAGTTACCAGAGGGGATGGCAGCTAGGGGTGGGTGAAGGGGCTCAATTCTCTGGTGATGGATGGTAACTAGATTTATGGTTGTGTATACACTTTACAGTGTATAGAAACATCGAATTATGTTGTACACCTGAAACTTATATAATGTTATATATCAATTTTACCTCAACAACAACAAAAGGCAGAGAAAGAGAGAGAGAGAGAGAGAGACCAGTTACATTTTAAGTGAACAATTTCCGGTCCGTAAAACAAATGTATGTATAGATTAAATAAACAAGTCACTGTTCTACATGCTTTGTGATTAAAGTTTACATTCTAGAAAATTTATATTTAACTTTTAAGACCATCCCGGAAAGAAAAGCCCCTGAAGAACTTGCGAATATCTCAGGAAGCTTCATATTTTTAAGGAAACATAACAATAGTCATGGTCCATATATTTCAAATATAAATAAGCCATTTTTCTCTCCTGTCTGATTTCTTTGTTCTTTGTACTATGGAGATTACTAGAATGGAAATGTTCTTCAACTCATCTCTGTATTAATGACTAGTATTTGGTATAACAGAATTTTGACCCCGAGGTACCAAATTGACTCTCACCTATAATTTCTTTCAATTTTAACCAAGACGGAATCAAAGTGGTTATGTCTCTATTTTCTTATCACCTTATTTAACCACATTATTGTATTTGAAAGTTACATTTTTCCATAATAAAAATGATTCTTCCTCCCTCTATTTCTTACTTCCTTTTTCCATCCATTCATTCATTAATCTCCCTTCCCTCCCTTCCTCCTTTCCTTTACCAAGTATCATTTGAGCACCTACTTTGTCATATAACAGATTAGGTATTAGAGATGAAAAGATAATTCAAACATAGTCTGTCACAGAAGAGGCAAGTACAGTGGGGGGAAACAGATATGTAAACAGAAAATCATAAAACAGGGTTAGTGCATGACTGAGACATATACAGGGAGCACTGATGAAGGGCACATCTCCAGAAAACATGGAGGTTGCAAATCAACCAGGGACTGCCTCCTGACAAAAGGAAGTGCTACCTGAGCAGGTGAAGGTGGCTGTGCTCAAGGCTTTCCAGTCAGTGAGTCTAGGTTAAATAAAGGAAGGGAAATCTGAAATAGTAGACCAAGGTCAGGGCACAAAAGCAGGTCAGTTGCATCTGGAGTATAGTGTGAAGCAGGGAAGAGCAAAAGATAATGTCAGGGACTTTGCCTGGTGCCAGATCATGGGGGAATCTCCGTGCCATATTGAGGATTCTCAATAAGCCTTTGTTGAATAAAGAAAACAATCTTTATGCCCCAAGAGCAGTTTTATTTACATATTGTATAATTAATTCATTTTAATGTATGTTTACTGAGTGTCTAGTCCTAATTTGGGCTAAACTCTCAAGAAATTAAAAAAATTCTCATGGCTATATCAAATTCACTCGTGCATTTCTATAGCTTTTCATAAATAGGTCAAAAGTAAGGTGGACCTACAAATGAGGCCCTCACAGATTTTTGAATTTTGTGTATTTGGCTTATGTCCTCTGCCAGAGGATGCTATGTTCTGGAGTAGACTAATGACTATTTAGAGAACAATGTAGGGCTAACCTTTATGTGATAGCTTCCCCTCAATCCTTGTATGATTGGATTCAATATTAATACATTTCCTTTATATATATCTACGGTTTATAAAGCATGTTTGCATTTGTTAAATTATCCAGACTTCTATGAGATAACTATGATTATCCCCATTTTACAGATCCAACATTAATTCAACAAATCTTTACCGAAATAAGGCACATACTGTTCTGGCTACTAGATTAAAAATCAAGTACAGATCAAGTTCTCTACTCTCATAGGACTTACATTCTTGCAGGGGCAGACAGCCCGAAAACAGAGACCTAAACCGAAGATAACTGTAATGGCTCTGAAGACAGAGATGGTGGTATGGTCCAGAGGGATGAGTGTTGGGGAAAGGAGAGGCTTCTCTGGGCAGTGACACTTGAGCTGCACCTAGATGAGGATCAGAAGTCAGTCCTGGGAAGGTCCTAGGAAATGGTGTTCCAGACAGAGGGAGCAGCAAGTTGAAAGACTCTAGGGTGAAAATAAACTTTGTATGTTTAAGGGATGCTAAAAAGGCCAGTGTGGCTGGAACCTCATGGCAATAAATGAGATGAGATTGGAAATGTAGGCAGGGACCAGATCAAGTAGGGCCTCCTGCACCACAACAAGGCAGAGTTGGATGTTATTACAGAGGGGAAGCACTGAGGGCTTTGAACAAGCAAGCAATGGCTGGGTGACATTTATGTATGCAATTCTCACACTCCTGCATGGTCCAGCTTCTTTGAGCAAAGGCATTTATACCCAATGTTTGTATAAAGAGACATTCCAGGATAGTAAAGCTTAGAGATGTTTCTCTCTCTCTCTGGAGACATCACAGTAATAACGATAAAGCCCATTTCTTTCCCTCCCCAGGGATTTGCGTAAATTCCAAGAGGATGGGAAGGTTACCAGAGGCCCCACATGAGATCAGGTTTTCCTAATTTCAGAGTTTATCTGCTCGGATACACCCCACTGCATGTGCAGGTGACATCTGGTTCTCATCACATTGGGGACCAAAGCAAGATATTGCTCTAGCTGTGGCTTTTGCTGTAATAGATGCTCTTTGTCTCTGACCCAGAGTTATCATGTCTCCTGTAAACCTGTGGCAGACTAACTTGTTAGCTTTCAAGTAGGTTAAAATCTCAGACCCCCTAGTTTCTGACTTATCAGTGACCCAATTCACTTCGCTTCTGAAAAAGATTTCATAATAAGGAAGCTGTGGGTTAGAATGAGTTGTGACCTCTTGCCCAAGGTGAGGGGGACAAGGCTGTCACTGGGATTTCCAACTCCAGAAGGCTTTTAAGGCCTTTTTTAGTGCTTCTCAGAAGAAACCATCCTGGCCACTCTGAGTGTCCCTTCTGAACTCCCCAAGTGTATTACAATATATTCCTGCTCCTAGATTTCTCACACCAGTCTTCTGAAGGAGGTATATATACTCAAAAAGTGATACAAGAAACAGTAATTTTACTTTTTTTTTTTTTTTGAGACAGAGAGTGACAGTGTGAGCTGGGGAGAGGGGCAGAGAGAGAGAGAGAAAAAGAGAGAGAGAGAGAGAGAGAGAGAGAGAGAGAGAGAGAGAATTAAGCAGCCTTCATGCCCAGCTCAGAGCAGGATGCTGAGCTCAATCCTACAAGCCTGGGATCATTACCTAAGCCAAAATCAAAAGTCAGACACATTCAACTGACTGAGCCACCCAGGAGCCCCAGTAAACAGTCATTTTAAAACAAGTTATGAAAAACAAGCTAACTAGACTTGTTATAGGATTCCTTTGAAAAAGAAGTTTGAGGCTTGATGAATTCGCATTTGAATTGAGTTTATATATTTAAAAAACCTCCATATAAAAGGGGCCTTCACATAGTGTGAAAGCAGCTTCCGAGGATGCAGTGCGATATCCCCCACCCTTCTCTCTGGGATTGTTCCAGTCTGTCAGAGAATGGATGCTTCCAGCCCACGCATTGCAAGCCCTCCGCATCCGCCTCCCAAGGGGCACAGGGCCCGGTTGGTGTGGGAGGCTGTGTTCGTTTCATGTCACCTGGAGAAAGCAGTCACAAAGGGAAGACTCTGGAGGCCGTTTTCTGCTTATTTGTTTTGACTATGTGTGTTGAAAACAAAACAAGTGACACCCTTGGTTGAACTTTTTATTTCCAGTTCCTACTGAACGTCCGCTCTCCAGTAAAGAATATTGATTAGATCCAAAATCAAATCAAAACAAAACAAACATCCATAGTAATGTGCAGAATCTTGTACTTTCCTTTGCAAAGTCCTTTCCCCACTGACGTCTCCTGTCATCCCAAGGCTCACAGTACTTCCACTTTGGAATCATATTTTCAAAGGCATTGGTCACTTCAGAATGTGCTCGGCATTAAGCTGCCATTGGCTGCAGTATTGTGCCCTATTTCAGCAGTGGGGGAGCTCTTAAGAATTGATCGTTTGGATTGATTACAATAGTCTCTGGGCGGACATTAGGATTATGGTTTTCAGCCTTTTGTGTTGAACATCTTACCGATCGCTGGGTGAAAAACCCTGGTTCCTTTCTTTGTAGAAACAAAAGTAGTACTTTTTCCAAAAGAACATTTTCACATTGACATACAGTCTGTCGGTGGCTTAGAACTTGTATGAAAGTATTGCTTCCTACCCAATGACTTCATAGAACCAGTTTACAGCACCATCAGCTCCCACAGCGCTCCCCCTCACCCCACAGCCTCTATCATCTTGTCATTTTCACTACAAATTGTGATGTTTAATCACAAAGCTTCATGTGGTTTTACACTGATGTTTCAGAAAGCTTTTTTTATCTCCAAGGAGAATGTGTTAAGTGTGGATCTTTTCTTCTACGCCTTCATCTCCTGTGGTTTTCACACTGTTCTGAGTAGATGATTAACATTCAAAAAATACTTGATTGTATAGTCCTTTTCTTCTGGTTTTATTCATGTATATAGAGACCAACAGTATACTGCTTTATTTACAACAATCCTTCATCATATGCTTGAGGATGAAGGTTGCTCTACTTTTCTTTTCGTTCTTTCTTTTTTTTTTTTTTGGATCAAATAGCCCCAATTCTTTGCATAATTCCTGATGGTTCTCATCGTGCATCTGTTATGACTGGTGCTGCATTCTTGGAGATATGTTCCCTGAAACTCCTGTGAAAAAGTCTTCCGTACTTAATTTGAGAAATGCCATTCATTTGTTTACTATGGCTACCCAAGTCCTTTAAAACCTCAAGTATATTATGATTCTTCTAAAGGTGAGTGTAGTGTGCCATTCGTTTGAGTCTTTATTTTATTTTTATTTACATTAAGAGGCGCCTGGGTGGCTCAGTTGGTTGAGCATCCGACTTCAGCCCAGGTCATGATCTCGCAGTTTGTGGGTTGTTCGAGCCCCGTATCAGGCTCTGTGCTGACAGCTCAGGGCCTGGAGCCTCCTTCGGATTCTGTCTCCCTTTCTCTCTGCCCCACCCCCGCTCACACTCTGTCTCTGTCTCTCTCAAAAATAAATAAACATTAAAAAAAAAAAAAGAATTTTTAGGCAATGTCAATCAATGCTTTACATGAAAATGCCCTCCAGCTTCTCAAATCCCACCTCCCGATTTTGTGATGTGTATTATTTTTGTTTTGTTAAGCAGAATTCATAACATTTTTGTTCCATTTTGCAATCCCAAATACCCCAAGTATTAGTCTTAATTTATACTTACATGGAACAGCCTTCAACAATGGTGCTTTTGTTACAGATTCTCCATCTCTGTGTTATTTTGATTTTTCGTGAGATACCTGAATTCCGCCAAACGAACTTTTTTAAAGAAAAAAATCATAAAAACCATATTAACTGAGTTATTTCATGTTGAGATTGTCTCTTACATTTATTCTCTCTTAAACATATTTTTATTGAGATATAATTGACATGTAACATTATATTAGTTTCAGGTGTACAACATGATGATTTGATATATGTACATGCCACAAAATGATGACCATAGTAAGTCTAGTTAATATCCCTCACCACACATAGGTACAACATTTTTTCTTGTGATGAGAACTTTTTTGAAAACTTTATTTATTTATTTTGAGGGAGAGGGAAAGAGAGCACAAGTGGGGGACGTGTAAGGAGAAGAAGAAACGGAATCCCAAGCAGGCTCCGCGCCATGGGTACAGAGCCCAGTGTGGGGCTTGAACTCACAAACTGTGAGATCATGACCTGAGCTGAGATCAAGAATCTGACGTCTAACTGACTGCACTGCCCAGGTGCCCCATGATAACAACTTTGAAGGTTTAAATAAATTAGAATATTTATTTTAAAATATGTATTTATTAGGGGCGCCTGGGTGGCGCAGTCGGTTAAGTGTCCGACTTCAGCCAGGTCACGATCTCGCGGTCCGTGAGTTCGAGCCCCGCGTCAGGCTCTGGGCTGATGGCTCGGAGCCTGGAGCCTGTTTCCGATTCTGTGTCTCCCTCTCTCTCTGCCCCTCCCCCGTTCATGCTCTGTCTCTCTCTGTCCCCAAAATAAATAAACGTTGAAAAAAAATTAAAAAAAAAATAAAATATATATTTATTATTAAAATATTTACTTAAAATGTATTTATTTTCTCTTTAAAAATATTCTTATATATGTAATCCAAAAACTATGTGGCCACAGCAAAAATTCAAAAGTTACAAAGTAACATTAAATAAAATTTGTTATTCTATGTCTATTGGTTAACATCTTTTTTTTTCAGTTAACTTTACATCCTGGAGATTATTTACTGATAGATCAATGTTCTGATAGGACATAGAGAGCTGCTTTATTCTTGGAAGCCTACATAATTTACCATTGTATGGAAGGAACGTAAATTTATTTCTTGCATTTGTTTCTGAATATAATCTGACTAGATATAATACTCTTGAATTAAATTTTGCCTCAGAATTTCATACACTGTTCCATTATCTTTCACCATTAGATATTGTTTTAGAGAAACTTGAGATACTAATTTTCGCCCTTGTAGATAGTTTTATTTTTCTTCATGGATGCCTAGAGGGTTTTTTGTTTTTGTTTTTGTTTTAACTCTTGAGTTTTAATAATTTAACCAGAGTGTTTTTCATTTTGGTTGCTTGGTATGAGTTTTTCCTGGCATATAGTGTGAACTTTTCATTTACAGACTCACTTTATCCTCCAATTCAGGAAAACTTTCCTGTATACTATCTCAGAATACTTTCTCTGATCCATTTGTCAGGCTAGTTAGTTCAGGAATGCCATTTATTCTTATGGTGGAGCATCTATATCTTTTATAGTTATCATATTCTAATTGCTTTCATCTCTTTGTATTTTTCTTTGAGTTCTTTGAATGTTTACATCTTAATATCTTCTCGGCCAGCAATGAAAGTTACAGTCATATCTACCTATGATGAATATTTCTTAAACTGCTATTGTATCCTAAGCATTGTGCTAAATGTCCCACTGTCGTGCCAGCTGTGTGGTTGTAGACACGTTTTTAACCTCTCCACGTCAAAGTCTAAGTCCAAAGAACGCTGACTAGTCTGACGCCTTGTCTCAGTCCATTGAGACCCTTGTTGAAACTCTACCCACAGGACGGTAAGATAAGAAATTTGTATTATTTTAAGCCACTAAACTTTTGGTGCTTTGTTATGGCAGTAATAGAAAATGAATACAAATTTTGGTACCCTCAGTGGGGGTGCTGCTGTAGCAACTACGTAAAAATGTGGAAGTGTCTTTGGAATTGGGCAATGGGTAGAGGCTGGGAGAATTTTGAAGAGCGTGACAGAAAAGTCCAAATGGCCTTGCACAGACTGTCGGTAGAAATTTAGATGCTGCTAATGGCTCTGCTAGTGAGGGTTTAGGGGCAAATGAGGAACATGGTAAAGAAAAGCATAGATAAGGAATAAAGAACGTGTGATGGGAAACTAGAGGAAAGGGTAGGCTTAATATAACCACAAGTCTTTCAAAGTGGAAGACGGATTAGAGAACATGAGAATGAAAAGGACAGGGCTCACATTCTTGGCTTTAGAAATGGAGGAAAAGACCCCGAGCCAAGGGATGCAGGTAGCCTGTAGACGCAGGGACAGGCAAGGAAGCAGTCCTCCCTCAGGACCTCCGGAGAAGAATGAGCCCTCACAACCCTTTGATTTCAGCCTGAGACCGGAGCCAGACTTCTGACCTGTAGAACTTCAAGATAAGACAGTAGTGTTGCTTTGAGCCTCTGAGTTTGTGGTAATTTGTTACGAGCAGTGGGAAAAGGATACATTCAGTAGCATCAGGACCCCTGGAAGGCTTACTAAAACACAGATTCTTGGGGCACCTGGGTAGCTCAGTCAGTTAAGCGACCACCTTTAGATTTCAGGTCAGGTCATGATCTCAGGGTTGTGTGAGTTTGAGCTCTGCGTCGGCCTCTGCGTGCTGACCATGCACAGAACCTGCTTGGGATTCTCTCTCTCTCTCTCTCTCTCTCTCTCTCTCTCTCTCTCTCTCTCTCTCCCTCTTTCTCTCTTTGCCCCGCCCCTGTTCACGCTCCCTCTGTCTCTCTCAAAATAAATAAGCTTAAAAATATAAAATACAGATTCTTGGGCCTCGTCCCCTAGTTTCTGACTCAGTAGCTCTTGAGTGGGGCCTGAGAATCTGCATTTCCATCCAGTTCCCAGGAGATGCTGGTGCAGCTGGATGGAAACCATACTTAGAACCCCTACTTTCTTTCATCGGAGCCCTCAACTGCACCCAGCCATTCAGCTTCTAAAGTGGCCCATTTGATTTATTTGACCATCCTTTGTATCCTTTGGGTTGAGAAACCCAGAAGTGAAATGAAGGCTTGAAAAAGTATGGGTGTAATGAAGCAGTTATCACT
The DNA here is from genome assembly GCF_014898765.1 of Herpailurus yagouaroundi. Classification (NCBI taxonomy): domain Eukaryota; kingdom Metazoa; phylum Chordata; class Mammalia; order Carnivora; family Felidae; genus Herpailurus; species Herpailurus yagouaroundi. The sequence goes on from NW_024412406.1 coordinate 11,787,611, forward strand.
CTGAGCATGCGCACAGCAGTTTGTAAAAAGTCACTTGTATGCCCTGCGGCATGTGTTTGGGGACAGGCCCAGATCGGAGAGATCAGTAGTGGCGCATTCAAGAGTGTAATTAGAGATAACAACATCTGTCTGTGTTATGCTTTTCATGGTACAGAGCTGGATCCAGGGGCCCCATCACTCAGCATGGCAGTAATCCTTGGCATGGAGCTAAATGGAACAGTGACTTCAGAATGACAACATTGATCTTGATTTTAAACCGAGCTCAGGAATTACTATATTCTCATGTTTCACTGCATGTCTGGTATTGCACAAATTCTTCAGGGTTTCTTGCCGTAAGTGGGCCTTTTTAAACTCAAAGATAGTGCTATATGCTGAATGGAGCCTCTGACCCACTGCCAGGCACAGCAACGGGTGATTGAACAGATTTCTTACTGTCCTTGGGCATCCCCAGCCTCCCCGTGAGAGCAGTAGCTCAGGAAGAATAGACAATTGTGCTCTGTATTAATTTTCAAAGCACATTTACATCTTTCATCTTATCCTGTCTGTCACAAATAATATGACAAAGCCAAGAAGAGAATCCAGGTTTCCTGAACCCTAGCCCCCTGTTCTGTCCTCCTCATGCTGCTGCAAGACTTTTATCTCAGTCTCTACATCAATGCCCAGAATGCTCGCCCATCTGCAGAGGACACATAGCCAGAGAGAGAGAGAGAGAGAGAGAGAGAGAGAGAGAGACCAACAGAGAGAGGAAGCGAGAAGGGACAAAAGGAGTAAAGGAGGGAAGGGAATAAAAAAAAAAAATTGGGAAGGATAAGGAAAAGAAGAAAAAAGAGACAAAGAAGAAAGGGAAGAGACCCTGAAAGCCCTAAAGCACAATTGGGAGCCATAACCTTCCGTGCCAGTGCACAAGAATACTAGTCTTGTTCCCTTGGAACAGGAACATCATCCCAAGCCCGACAGAGGTATAGGGTGTCCCAGAGTGGTTGGCATTATAGATAGCAGTTGTCATCTCCTTCCCGTCCCCTTGTGAGAGTAGCTTGGCTCAGAGTCACTCCCCTCCACCCTCTTGTCCCCCTGGCTGACAGGATCTGAGACAGGCATGTCTGCAGGTGAGGTGGCACTGCCCACTGGCCATGTTCAAGGGTATAGTGGGGCCAGGGTGGGCTAGAAAATGACATGGACATGCAGGCCATCTCTTGGCTCTCAGGAGTCCCACAGAGTCCCCAGAGTTATTCTCAGTCATACCAGATGGGGCCGCAAGAGAACAGAAACTGGGAAAACAACCCTGCCCATTCTGACTGGACTACTGTAGGATTTAGATCCTCAGACCTTTCCACGGGAAATGTGGGTCAATGTAACACTACTTGAGTGGTGAAATGATGTTTTTCAGAACATAAATGGAGACAGAAGACCAACTATGTATGTGTGCTGTAACAGGCGTCTCTATGGCCAGGTTGGGGGTGGGGCAGGAGGGGATGGCTAAGTAGAATGCCTGTCGGGTATCCCGGGATGCACTGTGTTTTGACTTTTAGCATCCTCTCACTTTGTTCAAGGATCTCTTCTTCCTCATCTGTACTCTTCCTATTCTCTCTACCCACAACGTTCCCTCTGGAGGTCATCCAGCCCCCCGCACAACAGCTGGTGCATTGCAGGTACTTAAGAAGTAGGGGGATGCTCTGCTCCTGGGAGAGGCCAGAGCACAGAGTGCTTGACCCTTTATTTCGTGGAACCTGAGAGTCACGGATAAGATGCATGGCTAGACTCCATGACTTTACGATGCTTCAAAACCATAAAATCCTAGAATTCTTATGTACTTAGAAAACCTCAAGAATGTGAATTTCTGCATCTGAAAGGACATTTTGTAAAGATTTATGGTAAATTTGTTTATCAGAGGCTTATAAATGGTACTATTAGTTGTCTTTAATATAATTCCAAGATTTTTATTTTATTTACTGACATCCTATTTCAGTAACACAATTGGAAACCGTAATCTGTAACGACTCTTCTACTGTTGTATGTTACTGCAAAAAATGATAGGGCACGTTTTTAGAATTCCAAAAGAAAGTTAACTACTTCAAATGGAGTGAATACCAGTAAGACATAAATTGCCTCTGCCCAACGTACGTAGTAAAAAGGATCAACACTTGGGTCTTTCAAGACTTTCCATGATATCATCTATCAATTTATAAGCTCTGGGGGAGCATATATAGCTTAATGAATGGCTTCCCATGTTGACAATGTTTGGTTGTAAGCTAAAGGAAAAAAAAAAAAACAAAAAACGAGGAGGTTCTACAGGTGAAGAAAAAAGAAAGATATAAAAGGGAAATATAATGAAAACTTGAAAAATATTTGACTTCTAACAACTATCACTGCTTTGTGGAAAACGTATTACCAAATATTCAGTGTCATCAATCTTTTCAAAATTTGCCAGGTTCTGTGCTCTGGAGGAGGAGAACTAGGAGCGGATAACAGTGTAGCACACTGCAGAAACATAATTCACACTAAAGCAAAAACTACCCAGGCTTATCTAGGAATTTCTATATTGATCATACTTCCTGGGGGGCTGGAGGCTGGAAACTGAGCGGAAATATTACATGTGTTTTGGAAGGGAGGTTAAAAGAAACAGCATTCACCTAAGAAGTTACACAAACTCAAGCTTTATCCAGTTTTTGCAGAGGTAACCTTCTTTGATACTTAATAGCACTTTGTGTCAACTCACCCAAGATTTGTTGATCACTAATGGGGGGGGGTATCTTTACAAAGGAGGGATAAAGTTGTCATCAACTGAACCCAGTGACCAATTTTCATCTCACTAGAAGTGAGAGAAGAAGACATTATGCCCCCAACATCATGCATTATGAATACATCGCATCATTATCACATATCTTATCAAAAAGTTTGAACCCAAATTTAATCAAGACTCTAGATCTAATTTAGCAGTTTACAGGATACACAAAGGACAGAAGAGCTGGATAAACAACATCTAAAGAAGCCAGGAGAGAAATCCAGAATGTAGAAACTTCTACAATATACCTGAGCCATCTTTTCAACATGTCAATGGCATGGAAGAAAATGAGCCTGTGTGTATTAACAGGGAAGAGGCTGTTGAGGATTATAAGAGTCTAGGGAAACAGAGCAAACAATGCAACATGTGGACCTAATTTGGAGCCTGATGAAAACAACCAACTATAAACAAACGTTGGGGAAATGATTGGGGAAAATTAGAATATTAGATGCTATTAAGGAATTATCATTACATTTTCTCAAGTGTGGTATTAGCATGATTGTTGTGTAAAAAGCTGATTTTAATTTTTAGAAAAGTATGCTGAACTATTTAGGGAAAAAATAGCCTTTAAAAGGCGCCTTGGTGGCTCAGTCGATTAAGTGTCTGACTTCGGCTCAGGTCATGATCTCATGGTTCGTGTGTTCGAGCCCTGCATCGGTTCCATGCTGACAGCTCTGAGCCTGGAGCCTGCTTCAGATTCTGTGTCTCCCTCTCTGTCTGCCCCTCCCCTGCTGGTGCTCTGTCTCTTTCTCTTAAAAATAAATAAACATTAAAAAATAAAAAAATAAAAACCTTTAAAATATTTCAACAGATTTTTGTACAAACATAGTATCAATTAATTCCCTTCATGATTAAGTCAGTTTGAACTGAGTTTTCTGCTAAGTATACGTGAGGAATGCCTGGGCGGCTCGGTCAGTTAAGCGGCAGACTTTGGCTCTGGTCATGATCACTTGGTTTTCGAGTTTGAGCCCCGCATTGCACTCTCTGCTGTCAGTGCAGAGCCCAGTTTGGATCCTTTGTCCCCCTCTCTCTCAGCACCTCCCCCACTTCGTCTCCCACTTGCTCTCTCTGTCATAAATAAACATTAAAAAGTTATTTTAAAAAATCAGTATGCATGAATGTTTGTGATAGCTACCTAGTAAACAGGGAGAAACGGACAATTCAATAGAGAGAAGGGAGAATTTCTGGAGTGATGTCCCTGAATAAGCAAGTTGTGATCTAGTTCAGGGCTGGCAACACAGGACGGCTCATGGACCCATGCCAGCTGAGTGTGTTATTGACCCTTGACAAGATGGTACAGAAGTTGAGAGTACACATTTTGAAACTTTTATAACAATTTGACAGAGTAATTTTGTGCCCATTACTCTAATAATTTTTAAATTTGGCTTATAAAAAAAAAGAGATTGGTTTTCCATTACTTATAGTGGACAGATTCATAACTGACATGGTATTTGTTATTTTACCATCACACTTTCCAGGGGCTCTTGACTTGGGTCCTTGAAATGTGCCTCAGGAAGTCTATAAACCCAAATGGCCTTGCACACAAATACCCACACAGACACATCCGTACACGTTGTGCATGTGTGGCACATGTCTGTCAATAGCTTTCATCAGATTCTCGTATAGGTCCCAGACCCAGAAAACGTTGATGAGCTTTTCCCCAGAGTTGCCTTTGAGTAATCCTCCCCACTCTGCGCTGGGTTGCCTTGTAGACACTATTTTCCTCCAGATTTCCAGATTTTTAACTTTTCAAATGCTAATTCCTAGCTCTATGTATTAGTGTGGCCCCATCACCTACAGTCATTAAAGTTCAAATGTCTTTGAAAGAAAAAGGGGCGGGGGGGGGGTTCTGGGTGGTTCAGTCAGTTGAGCATCCGGCTCTTGATTTTGGCTCAGGTCATGACCTCACGGCTCCTGAATTCCAGCCCCGAGTTGGACTCCACACTAACAGTGTGCCTAACACACTAACAGAGCCTGCCTGGAATTCTCTCTCTCTCTCCCTCTGCCCCTTCTCCACTAGTGTGTACATATTCTCTCTCTCTCTCTCTCTCTCTCTCTCAAAATAAACAAACTTTAAAGAAAAAAAAAGTCGAAATGTCTTTGACTGTTCTCCTCATCATTCTGCCAAAAGGGAGCTCTTAAAAATACTACAAAGACACCAAACTTCCCTCATGATGGACAACCTCCCTGACACCCAGGTAGGTTATGGGGCAGGGCTCCAGGGAGCTTTCTAGAGCCTCAGGCACCAAGCATTCAGTACTTGCCCATCTCACTTCTACCGGGTGGGCAGGCTCCATTCGAACAATTCTTTTTGGCTTAGTTACTCACCACACGATTAACTGTTTAAACAAATTCCAGAAAGCACATCAATTATTACTAATGAATTCCAAATCAAATCATCCAGAACTACAAAGGGCCACCAGATGTTTCAAGCAAGGAGAAAAGAGGCGGTGGGAGGCATGGGGAGACGGAGGACTCTTCCCCACTGCTCCATTAACTTAGATCTGAAAGCTGTGATTTATCAGGCACCTGACATAAAGAGGCATCACACACATTTAAAAATATTTCTTGGGGATTGTTCTAACATTAATTTCACGTGGAATATTACTTTATACTGATATCAGCCCTACCAAAACCTTTCAGACCTCTTTTACGTATATATCTCATTTTATCCGTAGAGTATCTGACTAAGGGAGCAAAGGCTGTGGCTATTTCTCATTTTTTTCCAGATAATTAAGGTAAAGTGAACCACATAGGTTTCTTCTTCTTTTTAATAGTAGGACTATGTTTAGAAACCAGATGTTCTGTGATCATGGCTGAATATTGCCATTTCGAAATAGCCAATGAGCTAATAGACATAAAAACTTTCTAAGGAATAGTCACAAGCGCTCATATGAAATGTGCACAATAGGCTTTAAGGTATGTATCTGAATGAGATTTACCAAGGCAAGGAAACCAGCCTGCAGTGGTGAGCCTGAGGGTCAATGTGAGAAAGTGGGGACGGGCATGGGCAATTGAAGGTCCCCAGTGGCTGGGGCCTCTAGTAGGGGGACAAGGAGCAGGGGATTTGTAGGCACCAGGATGCCACCAGCAAAGACACAAGATGGTTTTCTATAATGTATCTAGGGGCAGCTCATCAGCGGTCAAGTACCCAGGGCTCCTTCTCTGAATAACCTGACTTCCCCTGGAAGCTGGTTCCACTATCAAGCCAACTGGAGATTCTCACTGGACTTGTGTCTAGAATAAAACTCCTCCGGGGCACCTGGGTGGCTCAGTTGGTTAAGCATCCGACTTTGGCTCAGGTCATGATCTAACGGTCCGTGAATTCGAGCCCCGTGTCAGGCTCTGTGCTGAGAGCTCAGAGCCTGGAGCCTGCTTCAGATTCTGTGTCCCTCTCTCTCTCTGCTCCTCCCCTGCTCATGCTCTGTCTCTGTCTCAAAAATAAATTAAAAAACATTAAAAAAAAAACAAAAACAAAAACCTCCTCCAAATGGCTGTGGGATTGGCATTATGTAAAATATGGATGATGTATGAGGGGGCTCATAGACTTGGGAGTGAGAAGTAGAGAATCATGGAGGAGAGACCAGGAAGGAACTTGAAAACACGTGGTTCAACTTGTTCACCTCTCAGGTGAGGGACTGGGCAGAGAGGACACACGGTTCACAAGGACACGTGCTTTCTCTTTAGATATGGAAGTGATCACATGTTTAGGAATTGTTTTATTCTGCTTGTTCTCATTTTTATGCTCATTTAAAATATTTATATATCTTCAGCAGACTCTAAATATTTGAAATTTGTGGTCTCAGAAGTTTGGAATGAGTAAGAATTAAGTGTTGGTTTTTGTCTCTCCTGCTACATATTTCTTCAAATAATCAAATTTTCTTTAAAGGTAGATTTCTGATTTTCTTATAATAGCACATGTTACAATTCTCAAAAAGGGCCCAAAGTTTCAGGTAGAGACAAGTCTTACTGGCTACACTTTTGTTCCTGCTGTGTAAGGACTGCAGAATCAGGCTGAATTTTTGTTGGTGAGTGCATTTTGTGCTGCATTCCATCTCTACAATCTGTTTGATTTATAAACTCTAAAAATAAGACATACTTTAGAGAAAGACGTGGGCTTGATCAGAGTGAAAGTAGTGGAATAAACAATCTCTTGCAATCACTAACATTCCAAAATCATTTTCCAGAGTGATCATCAAGCCAAGAACTACAAAAACCATTTTCTGTAATTGGCACTGTACAAATCAATGCAAAAAAAAAAAGAAAAGAAAAGAAAAGAAAAGAAAAGAAAAGAAAAGAAAAACCCTACTTTCTGACTCAGGGACACATTTGTTGGTTTCCTAACTCCAAGATCTAATCATATACTTCTTTTAGAAAAAAATGAGGTGATAGGAGAGTTAGAACCACACCTTGCTTCTTTCTCTACTTTCTCTCCTCTTCTTTATTGGATTTTAAATTAACTTTTATTTAAAAATTCTAGTACATAAGGATGCACATTAAAACTTTTGTTTTTTAACATTTCAGTTATTGTTTTGAAATTTAAGAAGTGCTGAATGAAAGCACCAAGACCGTGCCTCCTAGATCATTAACCTTGTGTTTGGTGCCTACTTTCCAATTGAAAAGCCATTCAACAAGCGTTTATTGAGTGTCAGCCATGTGTGAGGAGCTGTATTGCAAAGATAAGAAAGGGACAGTCTCTGCTTCTTAAGAAGGTCCCACTCTTAGAGAGGAGACAGGTAAATGGACAAGATAGCCCCACAGTGTGACAAGAACCAAGATGAAGAAATAATAGTCATCACAGCTAACGTTTATGATAGGCTTGCTGAGGGCATGGCATTGGGCTAATAATTAATAATGTACCTGGGGCCGAGATAGCACAACAAGGGGCAGAAGTAATTAAGATAGAACACTTATGTATGAAAAGAATTGTAGGCTGTCCACTGTCCAAGAAAGAAAGAAAGAAAGAAAGGGAGGGAGGGAGGAAGGAAGGGAGAGAGGGATGGAGGGAAGGAAGGTAGGAATAAGGAAGAAAGGAAGGAAGGAAAGGGAAGGGAAGGAAGGGGAAGAAAAGGAAGAGAAGGCAGGAAGGGAAGGGAAGGGAAGGGAAGGGAAGGGAAGGAAGGACAGAAGGAAGGAAGGGAGGGAGGGAGGAGAGAAGGGAAGGATGGAAAGGGAAGGGAAGGAAGGGAAGGCAGGAAGGAAGGAAGGAAGGAAGGAAGGAAGGAAGGAAGGAAGGAAAGGGAGGGAAGGAAGGCAGGAAGAAAAAAGGTGATACACACACACACGTGTGTGTGTGTGTGTGTGTGTGTGTGTGTGTATAATGTCAGATGAAATGTAGGGGTACAGGAGAGGGGCAAAGTCAGACTAACTGAAAGCCACCTTATTTTCATTACTTCCCCAAGCCCTAAAACAACAGATATTTCTGAGCCTTGTTAGGCTTCAGCCTCACCCAGGCAATCAAAAAAGAGTCTGGAATGGACCAAAATGTCATTGGTTAAAGCAAATAGCTTGAGAGTTTAATGACCCTTTTTTCTCCACTGCAAAATTTTCCAAATCAAAATGACTCTGGCATCACAGGGGATGTTGAAAGAGTCTTACCGAAAAAACATGACTTTCGGATCTATAGAACTGGCTTCCAAATCCTAAGTGCTATGTGATCCTGCCTAAGTTTTCTAACAGAGTCTCAGCATCTCCCTCTGTGGAACTGAACTGAGAGCACCTGACCTTCAGGGCTGCTATAGGGATTAATGAGAGATTAATAAAGCTTGGTACCCAGCACATGACACTCAAAATTGGTAGCTGTTATTATTGTCACTATTCAGTCACTCGCTAGTCTCCAGATGACAGTCCAAATCTTGACACCCAGGACACAGACTCGCATTCCAGAATTCACTGTGTGTGTGTCTCCTGGGCATGAAGCATAAGAGAAGGAAAATGATGGGTGACTATATGCCAGAGCTTCTCAACCTTGGTACTACTGGCATTTTGTACTGGATAATTCTTTGTGGTGGGGCTGTCCTGAGCCTCGTAGGGTGGTCAGGAGCATCCCTATCATCTACCCACTAGATGCGAGGACCACCACCTCCCCAACACAATCTTGACGACCAACAGTGTTTGCAGACATTGCCAAATTGCCCCCGGTTGAGAACCACCACTCTGCACATTGGTCTTTAGTCTTCTTGTTGCCAACCACATAAATCATGGAGATGGAAATGACAGCCTGTGTAGGTCAATGTTGCATTAAAGATTTCCAACATCTGCTGAAGCAAAACAAAAACCTGCTTGGAAGGACAGACCTTGCCAATGTGGCTTTTACTCACACTCTTAGCAACTCAATGCTTTTGGTTTTTTGAGACCAAAATCCTACTTCTGGAATAATCTCTCCAGGCTTTCTGACCCAGCCACAAGTCAGCCCCTCTCTCTGCATTTGTGCAGTGACATTGTGACGTTCTTATCCCACTCACCTCACTGGGCCCCTTTTCACATTTTTCCCAAGCAGACACACTCTTGACCTCTCTCTTGTTCCTCAGGATGTCTCTGTTCCCCACCCCTAACCCCAGCTGAAAGAGCCTCCCACATCCTTCCTGCCTGGTCACCCTGTCTCTTCCTTACAGATCCTTTTCCAAACCCTACTCCACAGGGACATCTTTCTTAACTCTGTCTAGCAATCTCTCTTCCTCCAGCCACTTTCCCATGACCACATCCACTCAACCATCCATGAAACAGATTCTGAAAAGAGCATCACTTGATAACATGCCTAGTGGAGTAACAGGCAATTTCATTAACGACTAGGAAACATTCACTGTTGTCTGCCCCTTTTCTGAACTGCATTTGCATAAAGGCTGTGGCCAATGTCATAGTTGTCTCTGGTATTTATCATGACCAAACATCAGCTTATTCTAGGTCTACTGATATTTCAAAAATTAATACCTATACATTAGACGATTGGCTATTTGCAAAATCCATTTACTATCAGACGTGAAACACACAATCAGATCCATGCCCTTGGGCAGTTCGCTCTCAACTCATTCTTTGCCAGTTTTGCTCTCCACTTTGTTTCAAGTTGCTTTTGTTTTCCAAACTCCTCCCTTCTGTTCTGGCATTTAGCTCTCCGGTTTATAACAGTTTCTTATAGACTTCAGTTCTTGCTGTAAAGTTATAGGTCATTTTTAATGAGGGAAAAAGACTTAAAAGAAAGGAATAGGAAGTAAATAAAGGGAGGGAAGTGGGTGGAGACATGAAGGCTGTGGGGAAATGAGGTGTAGCTCATGTTCATGACTCACTTATATTAAAACATATTAACATTTTTAGGTTTATTAATGCATTTCATTGAGGCAACAATATCTTCAGAGTACTTAGCATATTTTCAAGAAGAAATATGTGCAGTGACATATTCATTAAGCATAGGATGTTATGCTTAATGAATCCAGTTACAAACATCCTATGCTTAATGAATCCAGTTACAAACAAATAAAAACAACAACAGAAAAAAAAGAAAAAAAACCATAAGACAGAAAAAAGACCAGCCTTAGTGTAATTAGCCTGGCTTTTTCTTCTGTGTTAAAACACAGAACGTGCCACTGAGCTTTTTTTTTTTTTTTTTTTTTTTAGTTCCTTGATGAGCAAATTTTGGTATGAAACACCAGTTTACATTAAGGGGCATGTGATGATGCATCTATGAGTCTTCCAGCTTGTTCACTTGTGTTCCTGATGACAAGGGAGTGACCAGTCCATGGGGTCTCTTTATTGAGCCCTCAGTCTTACCGAGGACTTTACTTACTCCCAAAGCTGCATTCCTATTCCGCCTGTCCTCCCTCATTGATCCCACTCATTAGTGGATATTCATACAGTGTTTTGCTGAAAGTTGTCCATTTTACCCCATGGGTGCTTATTTTTTGTCAACATCCTTTCTTTTTTTTTTAATGTTTTATTTATTTTTGAGAGAGAGAGAAACAGAGTACTAGCGGGGGAGGGGCAGAGACAGAGAGAGAGAGAGAGAGAGAGAGAGAGAGAGAGAGAGAGAACCTGAAGCAGACTTCAGGCTCCGAACTGTCAGCAGAGAGCCTGATGTGGGAGCTCAACTCACAAACTGTGAGATCATGCCCTGAGCTGAAGTTGGACGCTTAACCGACTGAGCCACCCAGGTGCCCATGTCAATATCTTTTCTATTTTCATAGATAAAATGTTAAGACTCTCATGGTTGTTGTCTCTCTCTTGAGAAAGTTTAGTTCTGCACATGGTAGTTCATCTTCCTGTTATGATAGCTTTGTAGAACTCTGGAGTATAAACCAACCTGAAAACCACTTTTTAGGGACCATTAAGGGGCAAAAATTTAAGTTGAGAACTACTTCAATCTAATCTTTTACCTCTACTAATGTCTATCTGAATTGGGTTTAAATTCTGGTTCCTCCACTTTGTAGCCATAGGATTTGGAGCAAGTTATCCACTGCCTTTGTGTATTGTTTTTTTCTTCTACGATATGTATTTCATGGGGCTATGATGGTTAGACTAATTAATACATGTAAAATCACTTAGAGGCACCTGGGTGGCTCAGTCAGTTGAGCATCTGACTCTTGATTTTGGCTCAGGTCATGATCTCATGGTTCGTGGGTTCAAGCTCCATGTAGGACTCCATGCTGGTGGTGTGGAGCTCGCTTGGGATTCTCTCTCTCACCTCTCTCTGCCCCTCCCCTGCTTGTACATGCATGTACACTCTGTCTCAAAATAAATAAATAAACTTAAAAAAAAAATAAAAGCACTTAAGACAATATCTAGCACATAGTAGGGACTCAGCAAATGTTAGTGCAGTTATTATCTGGGATTGTGATCACAGAAGAGCATCTCTTGGAACAGTGTCAGGGTAAAGATATAATGAGTCAGGATTTTGTTATTTCCCCCAAAAGTTAGAAAATACCAATTATGAATGGTTTTGTGAAGCCATAAACATTACTCTTTAAAGTGAATTACTCACAAGCAACCCAATTAAAATATGGGCAAAGAACTTAGACATTTTTCCGAGGAGGATATACAAATGGCCAATACGCACATAAAAAGATGTTCAAAATCATTGGTCATTAGGGAAATGCAAATCATAACTACAATGAAAACCACTTCACATTCACTAGATTGGCTATGAGAAAGAAAGAAAGAGAGAGAGAGAGAGAGAGAGAGAGAGAGAGAGAGAGAAAGAAAGAAAGAAAGAAAAAAAGAAAGAAAGAAAAAGAAGAAGGAAGGAAGGAAGGAAGGAAGGAAGGAAGGAAGGAAGGAAGGAAGGAACAAAATAAGTATTCTTGAGGATGTGGAGAAATTGAGTCATGGTGATATGTAAAATGTTACATTGTCTGTGGAAAACATGTTAACAGTTCCTCGCAAAGTTAAACAGAATTACCATATGACCTAATAATTCTAATCCTAGAAATATACCCAAAAGAATTAAAAATAGGTATTGAAACAGATACAAGTACACCCATGTTCAAAGCAGTGTTACTCACACTAGCCAGAAGATAGAAACAACCCAAATGTTATCAACAGATGGATGAACAAAATATGGTTTATCCACACAATGGAATATTATTCAGTCCTAAAAAGGAATGAACTACTGATACATACTACAATCTGGATGAAACTTGAAAACATTATGCTAAGTGAAAGAAGGCAGATGCAAAAAGTCACACACTATATGATTCCATTTATATGAAATAACCAGAGTAGGTAAATCCATAGAGACAGAACACAGACTGGTGGTTGCCAGGGGCTGGGGGGCAGAGAGAATTGAGAGTAACTACTTAGTAAGTAGGGGATCTCCTTTGGGGGTTATGAAAATGTTTTGGAACTAGGTAAAGGCACTGGTTGCACAATACTGAGAATGTACTAAATACTACTGTTGTCTAAGTTTTATTACCCTACTGCAGCCTCAAACACTCTGGTGGTAACTAAATGTTCCTTTTCGTCACTATCTGTCCAGCTCAATGAAACCAAATTGCACTGAGTCTGGCTTTGATGGCTGAACTGCTCATATTAAAATGGTTAATTTTATGTTACATCAATTAACAATTAAAAAAAAGCTGAAGTGAATTACTCACGTGCCAGTGAGGGTGATTTTTCAGGGCACTGAACACTTTATTGAAATGGAAGGTAGATTTTCTTTTCTACTATATTTCTATAAGCCTGAGAAGATTTCGCAGAACTACTTTCTTTGCAAGAGAAAAAGGCAAAACAAACTGGTAACAAACTCTGGACTTTGTATCGCTTTTCAAAGTAAAACTGCATTCTCCCTGCCATGGTAGAGCAATACCGTGATCATGTGGTCCCTCTTGCTCGGTCATAGCATGGATGGTCTGAGCTAGCAATGTACCTGTCCCGGTGGGTGGGTGTGCCCTACTACCTAGTAATGCACAGGTCCTGAACCTTGCTTGTTAGAAGAGGGAAAGCTAGCCAGATATTTAGGTTACTGACTTTTTTTTTTTTTTTTTTTTTTGATGAGAGAAAAATGATTGGCTCTCTTGTTGGAATCTTGTAACATGCTCTTAAGTTCCATGTCATAATAGCATCGCGAGTGCTTTAATCTAGAAGGGTAACTAGTTTTTTTTGGGGGGGGGGACGATTTGAAGTGCCAAGGCTGGGCAGTAATAAACAGATGGCGTTCATGAACGTGGGACTTCCACTCATTTTCCATGCATTTCGTCAAGCCCAGTGGTAAAGCCTGCACTACTGGAATGGAACGGGTTTCGGAACGATTGTTCAGCTAATCCAAATGCCTCTTTTGACTGCCAACATAGAACTTAGGAAAGCTCAGTGAGATCTGTGGTTTTAACCATATAAAGCCTTCTACTGTCCATGGGCCACATGATATTTTCTGCTACGTCCCATCTCTAATTCATGTGTCACTTCAGTTTAGCTGCCTCTGTCCACATTGTTACTCCATGGGGCTTCCAATTTCCTATCTCCTATCTCTGGTGGCTGTCCAGCTTTTATTACTCCACTAAAGCCCAAATACTCCAGTGGTGACTAAATGTTCTTTTCTTCATTATTTGTGCAGCTCAGTGAAACCAAATTGCATGGAGTCTGGCTTTGGTGCCAGTTGGCTGGCTTCTCTCCAGGTGTTAATTATTGAAGAACTTGTCTTACTATTTGATATTAATTATTTTGTGTGGGCTTCAGTGGAAAAAAGAGTCCAGAAATGGAATGTGACATTAGAAACGGATCCAAACCCTGAATATCCTGCCCACCAGATCAGCATGTACTGAGCCTTTTAACCCTGGAAGGAACGAGGCAATACTCACGGGTGCCCTTTAGAAACTTAAAACATTGGTACACCTAAAGAAAAATGGGAGCAGCCAAAAGAGGAAGATCACGGGTGTAAAGGACACAGGAAGGTAAAGGCAATAAAAAGGCAATGGCTCTTGGAACATTACCTCTTAACGATCCTTAGTATTAACGTGAACCATAAATGGTTACTTTTTATGCATTTGCTACTAGGAGGCATAATGGTTAAGACCATGGACTTGGGAATCAGAACAGTGTGCGTTTTGATTCAGGCTCTACCAGTTAGTTGTAGAAAGGCAGGCAGTCTAGCCTGATACATTCCTAGTCTCTTCATCTGTAAAATGAGGATAAAATTGACCACAGAATGGCTTTATCATGAGGAACGTTTCAGTTAATGTATGCCAGTTTCCCTCCACAGAATAAGTAAGCAAAAGCAGTAACTGATACCTGTTACCATAATTATTCTAGTAGCTACTGTTTCTATAGTGCTTTACCTCTTCTCCTTCTCTTTTTGGATAACTTTATGGGAAAGGAGCCTTGCTGAGGTACCCGAGATGACCTCCTTACTTAATTTTGAGCTTTTAATATGGTGCTAACCAAGTATGCTTAAAACAAATGTCCATTTTTTGTTGTTGTTGTTGTTTGGTTTGTACTAGACTCAGGCTGAGCTCTGAGATGCTTGGCTGGTAAAGAGAAAAAGGATTGAACTGACTCTTGGGAAGTCAGCACTGTGGAGCCAAGAGACCACCCAGGAGATTGTGCAGCAGGCAGATGCCAGGGAAGGTGCCAGGGGGCAAAAACAAGAGCTGATAAGACAGATAAGTGGGAGACATGGTGGAGCCTGAAAGATGGCCTGCACAGTGGTCCCCAAGCTGGAGCTGTAATGGAAAACTCAGTTTCCCACCTCTGTGTTTCTTCCCTGTGTGTCTCCTTTACTACTTTGGTCATAAAGTGTGTAGAGTTTGCCTCCACAATAAGCAAGTCTCTGGGACACCAGCAGTGTGTCCTTTGATTTAACTCAATTCTAACACTCTACCCGGAGATAGCATCAGATTCCACAGCGTAAGGTCTTGGTCCAACAAGGCTGCCCCCCTCCACACCCACACTTCAGATGCCAGGTGCAGGCTCAAGCTGTCACCTGTGCTTCCGACCAACCAACTATAGATTGGAGGCTCCTATAACCTCCTCCTTGGGATCAACTAATTTGCTAGAGCAGGTCTCAGAAGTCAGGGAAACAGTTTATTATGTAAACTATTTATTACCAAAAAATGTGATAAAGGATACCGATGGAAGAGATATATAGAGGTATGTGGGAAGGGGCAGAGAGCTTCAATGTCCTGTCCAAGCGTGCCTCTCTTCCAGAAGCTCCACGTGATCACCAACAAAGAAGTTCACCAAACTCCATACTTTGGGGATTTTATGGAGACTTCATCATGTAGGCATGATCAGTCATTAACTTCATTTTCGGCCCTTCTCCCTTAAGATAATGGGCGTGGGGCTAAAAATTCCACACTTCTAATCATGGCTTGGCCCTTCCTGTGACTAGCCCTCATCCAGAAGACATCTTAAAGTCCACCCAGAGTCACCACATTAGGTGATACTCCTATCACCCAGGAAAATACAAGAGTTTCAGAAGTTCTGTGCCAGGAATATATATTTTTCATTAGCTCACAAACACTTTACCCTGGAGTACACAAAAACTTTCCCGTAGACATGAGTCTCATAGACAGCTTTAGGAAAAACATGTTCTTAAACATCAACATCTATAAACAATAGTCCCCCCTTTATCCATGGAGGGATCCATTCCAAGACCCACAGTGGATGACTGAAACAAGTTAGTACCAAACCTTAATATATACTATGCTTTTTCCCATACACACACATTTACGAGTAAGTTTAATTTATAAATTAGGCACGGTAGATTAGCAACGCTAATAATAAAAGGGAACAACTGTAACATATGCTACAATAAAAGTTATGTGAATGGGGTCTCTCTTTCTCAAAATGTCTCATTGTGCTGTACTCGCCCTACCTCTTGTGATAACGTGAGATGATAAAATGCCTGTGTGATGAGGTGAAGTGAGGTGGATGATGTAGGCATCGTGATGTAGTGTTAGGCTGCTATTGACCTTCTGACCATACGTCAGAGGGAGGATCGTCTGCTTCTGGACAGCAGTTGACCATGGTAACTGAAACCACAGAAAGCAAAACTGCAGAGGAGGGGGGACTACTATGTACACTTCTTAAGATGTCTTTGCCCAGTGGGGACCCTGGCGGCTGGAAGATGCTCATTTTCCACTTCTCTTTTCATAATTGTCCCTCTTCCATTGTACAGAAAAAAGAGATACTTCCTCTCTAATCTGACTACTCTGCACCATCCTGGGTCCGACAAACCTCTGGGATGCCTAACAAAGGGACAACGTGACAGACTGTCTTTGTGTTAGTGTGGAGAAGGTGAGTGGTTCTAAGGATCAGGTAACACATATTTTTCAACTCAGGTGTTTTCCACATGTTTACTTTCAATGAAACTGAAGGATGACATTTTTGAGTTGTAAGCTACTCATTAAAAGTGATCTTTAATGACAGAATGCTCTAGTGGAGTTCAAAGTGTTGAGGGACTTTGCTGTAACGAAATATCTTCCATTTCATACACGTATTTCCTCAGTGCTCATATAAAATAAGAAATAAAATTTATACTAACACTATCTCATTATAGGAATAAGTATATTTATTCGTGGCTGTATGAATGAGTTTTTAAAAAAATCCCAGCTAACTCATTAAGAGCTATATTTCAGGACCATTCCCGCACCCCTAACCCCCTTCCCTCAGGATACCCCAGGGACTCCCACTACTGAGATACCTTCTCAAAGGTTCTGTGGATGTAAGAGAAGCATTTATTCTACTGCCCCCCTTTCTTGGGAATGTGCACACTGGCTGCTGGGCTGGCTGAATTTACAGGCAACCCACTGTGGTTCTCTTCGGCCCTTTCACAATTCAACTGAATAAAGGAAAAGTCCTGATTTTTCCAATGAGAATGTGGCATACGTGGTTTATTGAACCCTCAGAACTTGGTTAATTACAAATACAAACTAGTTCAATCTTTTTATCCAATTGTTGCCTTTAAGCATACTCTGTCAATAATACTCTGTCTTACAACTTTTGGGTCACTTTGGGCTTTTAAAAAGTCAGATCTAGTTGAGTCTAAAATGAAGTCTCACATCCAAATTAGTGATTGACCTGTATTATTCTGTTGACAGTTCCTCTCTCCCACTAAATAGTTCATTAAGACAAACACTTTTCACTACTTGGCCCATCCTCAGATGAGGCCACAGGTGCTTAATGCAGTGGTTTTCAAAATATTTGTTTATGCCCCCACACCCACAAAAAAATGCTGTAAACTTTGTAACTCTCATGCTTTAAAAAAAACGACATCAAAAAATTTTTTATCAGGGTGGCACAGTTGGTTAAGCATTGGACTCTTGATTTCAGCTCAAGTCATGTTCTCACGGTTGGGAGATCAAGACCTACGTGGGGCTCTGTGCTGACAGTGCGGACCCGGCTTGGGATTCTCTTTCTTACCCTCTCTCTCTGCCCCTCCCCCACTCATGCTCGCTCTCTCTCTCTCTCTCTCTCTCTTAAAATAAACTTAAAAAAATTTTTTTATCATCGATATGATTTGATGCAAATAATGCCATTTCCATTGGAGTATAAATATTGGTACTTAATACTATCATATTACCCTTCTGAATATATTCACTGAACTACAAACACCATAGTTATTTTTCAACCACTGTCATCCATTTGCAATACATGGAAACACTTCTTTCGTGGTGGGAAATTTGCGATGTTCCTCTGCCTCCTTGAACTTATATTTCCACCCCACCTCTCCCATTGAATTTCACCCTCTCATCTTGTTACGCTTGGAAGTTTTATTAACCACTCTATCATAATTTTCTACGATAAAAATATGCATATGAGTTTAAATGTTTCGATTTCCTATGTCTCTAAGACTGTAAAGGTTAAAAATGTATTGTGGAGTGAGTTATCAAATATTGTTAGGATCCACTTGCTCGAAATGGCATGAACATAGTAAAATATTTAATAAATATTAGACATAAAACATACAATTTGACTGGAAATGTGCTTCAGAGAGCTTCAGACTTCTTCCCCAGCATGTGGCGCCTGTAGACAGCAAAGTAAATTCCAGGAAAGGAGTTTCTTCTGTTATGCCCAGAATTCGTGATCCCCAAAGACCACCAGGGAGCCGAGTCCGATGCAAAAGCAAAGAGACTTTATTCGAGCTAGCTCAAGCTCAATCCCCTACCTACACCATCACAGCGGTGAGATACCGGAGAAAGCGGGTTTCAAGAGCACAAAGGTTTTATAGGGATCATGGCCTTAGCCGATTGGCTGGGGAAGGGTCGTGGCCTCAGCCAATTGGCTGGGGAAGGATAGAACAATGGCTGCCAAGGTGTGGTCCCAGATCAGCAATTATCAGCGTCACCTGGAACTTGTTAAAAATGCAAATGTTGGGCCTGGTGGTCACAGACCCACTGAATCAGAAACTCTGGGGGTGGGGCTCAGCAATCTGTGTTTGAACAAGTCTTCCAGGAGATTCTGATGCACCTGACGTTTGAGAACCACTCTGTCTGAGGAGGGTCTCTAACATGTTTGGCCTCAGTGTATACAGAACGTTTCTCACTGGTCACCTATTAACCATTGGCTGTCAGCCTTCCTGTGCTATATAAATACCTAGCGCCAAACACCATCCCCAGAGACTCTGATTTAATTGGTTTGGGGAGGGGTAAAATGCTCCCAGTTAATTCTAAGCCTGGACAGGGCTGAGGGCTCCTGCCTCTGGCCCCTACCTGAGAGAAGCCCTTCCTCTTCTACTCACACTTTCCACGCCTCTCACACTCCCCTTCCTCCCACCTTAGACTTCTGAAGAATGCATCAATCAGTAGCCTGCTTTCTTAGAAAACATAAGTTACTCAAGGGGAGGAGGCGTGGTCTGAGGTTTGAGCGGGAACTTCTTTCTGCAGCCAGGCCATGTTGGGGACATAGTCACTAATCGGCCTGCCTAGGTCTGCTCTTTGACTTCCTCTTTGGGAATGGAGCTGAGCGACGGTGGGTTTGGAAGAAGCCCAGGCTGGGGCCAGAACAGCTGTGCCTCAGTCCTGTGCCGGAGACTACCTTCTTCGGTGTGTCACTTCCCTCTTTGAGTCTCCACTTCCTGCCTTTGTACCCTGGAGATAATATAATGCACGTCCTGTTTCCTGGGCAGAGTTTCACCTAAGATCATGTAAAAATGCCTTGCATGCATCAAAACCAAGATACAGGCGTTAATTACTGTTATGAGTAAAAGAGGGAAATGCTCTCTGACCATTTGGCCATTGACCTCGGAAACCCAGAATTTAAATAGCTGCTTGATAACTAGAATGCTGATTTAACCAGACCTGTCTGGTATCACTTTAGGCTTATTGGTATCTGAGATATTAAAATAAATGTATTTTTCTGAAGAAAAAGGAGGGTCCTTGAGGGATCCTTAAAGTCCTCTTAAAAACAGAATGAAAAGGATTCTTCACTCTTCATTCTTCAAGCCTAAATGGTTCAATGTTCATCACATGAGAAGTTAGCTTTCGGCCCCCAGCTAAGACCTGCGCCCCAGAAGAAAGGCAAATCACCCCCTGGACAGCCAGGAATGAATTTGTGAGTCACAGAATCATGCCCTGTGTGCATATAGCCGGGCAGCTTTTGGTTTTGAGGACTTTTCATCCTAGGCCTTTGGAAAAAGAGAGAGAGAGAGAGAGAGAGAGAGAGACCTACAGAGTAAACCGACACAAGGAAATAAGCAAGTGAGGGAAGAAGGGATCAGAAAACTACAAGAATGCAGCGTGTTTGAAGTCTCCCCATCTTGATTCCATCAGTTAAATCCCCTGGAGGACACACAAAGTGAGGGGGCGTGTTTGTCGTCCGGCCCTGGGAGGGTCTGCGGGGAGGTGGAGGTGAGGTGGGGCTTGCCCTCCGCTGACAGATCCTAGTCTCCGCTGCACTTTGAAGTTGACCTGAACGATCCTTTCATCAAGTTCTCAGTATCACTGTGGCTATAATTTAAACTTGAAACAGGAACAAAGTGTTTTTACTATTGAGTAAATCCTCCGTCAGAAGAGCGGATTCTCCCTGTGCAGATGGCGTCTCTCTGCTTCTCTTCCTGGTGGTGCGTTTTGCCTCCACCCTTCACACACAAAGGTTGGAAAACCGTCACTCCAGAGAGCAAGTCAACAAAATATACACCAGGACTGACCATGGCGTCTAAACAGTGAGAGTGCCATTCTAAAGTTTTCCCTCCCTCCCCTCCTTTCTTGCTTGCTCCTTTTCCTTTTTCCTTTGAAAACTAAGTTTTCATTCTTTTGTTGTCTTGTCCATCATTGCAATCACTTGGGGCTTTATAAAACATCGAGAGTCTTGGTGTCCCATTCTAGGTGACACAATCAGAATCTCTGGAGAGAGAACAATAAGCCAGCACATCTCTATTTAGGCAGACTCTGTCATAGCTGCTAGCTGGTCGCCCTGTGGTCGGGGGTCCATCCAGGGACCCTGAGCTGTGGCCAAGGCAGGTGGGCTTCAGGAGGCACATGGGGTGACTTCAGAGTTGTGATCTGGGCAAACTCCGTGAGACATATTTGTTACAGTGCTCCTTCCTATCCGTCCTCTTCCTACCACTGGGGAATTTTAAAAATATATCCTAATCAGGTCATGCTTACTCCAGCTTATAATCCTTTAGTTAATGCCCTATCTTTTTAGATAAGGCTCAAAATCCTTAATGTGGCTTACATGGAGAGGTAGGGAACAGATTTTTTTTTTTTTAAATGGGAAAAACTAATAGCAGAACTGTGTCCTTGGGGACCCGTGTTCTGGTTTGGATTCTGCATAATCTTATCAGTCCTGTGACTTCTTCGGCCTCAATTACCTTACTGTAAAAGTATATGGTTGGATAAGATGATCTCTAACTCTCTCAGCTTTAACATTCAGAGATCTCTTGGGTCTGTATTACTATTTGGGGGACAAGAAGTCGTTCCAGGGTAGGGGATAGGATTTGGTGGGAGCAGTTTGGGTCATGAATATGTTCACCTCATATGAATTGATGAGAAGTAAAAGTGAGAAATCAGTGGTAATAAGGATCCTATGTTCAAGATCTTGACCAAATCTTGGTGTTGTAGACAACAAACAAAGCAAACATGCTCCTTCTGGCTTATGATGACACAATCAAATGGTTCTAATGAAAATTGGGATTCTGAGACTGTCCTTTCAAAGGAATAATTCTAAAGCCTGCTTATATAAGCGTGTCCAGGTTTTAGCTCAGTGAGTACGTGGTAAGTGCTGAAATAATTCAGTCGCAAACAAACTGCGAGCATTGGTACAAGTGGAAATGATGTGAAACTAACTACCAAGAGAAAATTAAAAGTTTCTATGGATGACTGGTCACATTGCAGCTTTTAATAGTCATCTCCAGACTAGATGAAATAGCGTGTCAACAATTCATTGGTTGGATGATTATAATGACTCTTGTAAATTGATGAAGAGGCTTGAATTGCAATTTTTAATGCAAGTTCAGAAATACTTCATTCACTTCCACTGGGCAATGTGTATGTCCCTAAGGTCAAGGATGAGATCCATCACTTTGACATGCTTGGGGTTTTAACCGATTCAAACCAATCCATGGTGGTAGATGGAGGCCAGTTTGGGGATGGAAGACGGCTCAAAGACTCTTTCATCTGCTATCCGACTTGCATCCCCCATCTACTCTCCAGTTTGCCCCCAGTGTGCCGGAATGCCCTTCTCTTGTGCATGCCAGACTTTCTCTATCATCTTTCAATCATTTTACCTTCACCAAGAATGATGTCCTTTATTGGGTAGATAGGGGCTGATGACTTCTGATTCTTAATGCTTAATTAACCTTTCCATCTTCTGTGCTGCCATATTATAAATACCACTATCATAAGACTTAGAGTATTAGTTGTGTCTGTCTGTCCCTTTGATTCTGTATTTCTTTATAGCAGACATCATCACTCTCTTATGTTCTTCTCTCCTACATCTATCACAATGCCCAGCATATAGCTGTTACTCATAAATGCTTAGAGAACAAGATTTGTAGTGATGGTGGGCAGGGTGGTTGTGGGGAGTGTTCGTTACCATCTCATAAGGACTTTTATTCTGAATTATTTTATAACAGTTAAAATACTACATATTGACAATGACAATATAGCAGGATGTAATACAATTTGAATATTAGTGAGTAAAACAGAAAAATGCTGTGTTGGAAATATTTACTTTAAATGACAGTGTTTAAGGAAGAGAAAACAAACAGGTTTAAATAGAGGGGAGTGAGGAAGTGTTCTCTAAAGAAAGAGCTTGAGTGTTTCTAGGAGTCCCTCACACCTCTCAGGTCAGGTAACGTTTCAGAGCACATGGCCTTCTTTTTTCTAGAGTTGCCCATTCTTTTTTTTTTTTTTTTTAATTTTCTTATTTATTTTGACCCCGCCCCCCCCCGCCCGGGGGGGGGGCGGGGGAACAAAGGATCTGAAGCAGACTCTGTGCAGACAGACTGATGTGGAGCTCAAACTCAAAACCATGAGATCATGACCAGAGCCAAAGTCGGACGCTTAACTGACTGAGCCACCCAGGCGCCCCTAGACTTGCCCATTCTTATGTGTTCCCATTTATATAGGATAACTTATCAGCTGACAAGGAAGGGAGGAGGAGGAGTAGAAGAGGATGAGGTGAAAGATCACCTGGGGGTATTGGAGCAAGTTAGAAGGAAGGAGCAGGGGTTGTTATGGGTTGAATTGTGTGTCCCCAGATTAATCTATTGAAGTCCTGAGAAGCTCAGGTGTGCCCTTATTTGGAAATAATGTCATGGATGTAGTTAGTTATGTTAAGATGAGGCTTTAGTGTGGCCCCTGGTGTCTCTTTATTTTAAAAAGGGGAAATTCGGACGCGGAGACACGCATACAGGAAGAACACCATGTGGACATGAAGACGGCCATGTACAGGCAAGTAGACAGTACTGGGACAAATCCTTCCCTCACAGCCCTCAGAAGCAATGGACCTGCTGACAACTTGATTTCAGACTTATGGCCTCCAGAACTGTGAGACAACAAATTTCTGTGGTTTAAGCCAGTTTGTGGTGCTTTGTTACAGCAGTCCTAGCCAATTAATCTAGGAATGGAAGAGGATGTGTGTGTGCATGTGAAAGAATAGTTTCCTAAAATGGAATGAACTGAGCTGTGAACTGTGAACTACAAAAATATGGGACGGGACAGCTGATCAAAGACTGTTCCGAGGAAGGCGAGGACATTGAATCAGTTCCCGGTGCCAGCCAGCAGATGGCGTTGTTGATCGGAACAGCTTTCCGGTGGGGGAGAAAGCCCGTGGGTCTTTCCAATTTCTCAGCTGTTGGCAAGTGGAGTGGCCAGAAGTGGTTATTGCTGGACATGCAGACCACAGCTAAGCTGTGTCCAGCATCCTCTGTGATTCTTGGAAAACTGCAAACAGGGACTTGTGGGAAATATTTCTGGTGGTTGTAACCAGATGGGTGAGCAGTGTGGTATGTGCATGGAATTTTAACTTTTGCTGCATCTGAATAAAGGGCAAACTTCTAGGGGTTTGTGGCTGCGGCTGTGTTGTTGTTCTCTTTGCATAGCGTCTTGCACAAAATCAGAACGTAGTTGTTCTTTGTGACAACAATTTTATCCTTTCAATAAAAGCTTACTAAAAAGATCATTTTTTTCTTAAAAATTACATTTTTAAGTCAATAGTATGTACGAAGCCTATATTTGCATCTATTTAAGTCTTTCAAGTATGCTCCTATTTTCTTCTTAGAATATTATTAACTATCATTTTAATATAAAAATTTCAATATCTATATTAAGAAAGAATCCCAACAGTGACCAAGAAATAATAATAAGTGTTTACAAAGCACTTTTGCACGAAGTCATCACCACAGGCTTTATGGCCTGTTTTACAGATGGGAAGAATTGAGACTCCTAGAACTTAAGCCCAAGTAGAGAGTAGCAGAAGAAAAACCAAACCTCGTACTTTCAACCCCCGATTCAATATGCTCTGTCATTGCTTAAATATTTAAGAATTTAAGCAACTGTTGAAAATGTAAGTCAAAACCACAATGAGATATCCCCACACCTGTCAGAATGACTACTTATGAAAAAGACAAGAAATAGTAAGTTTTGGCGAGGTTGTGGAGAAAAGAGAATCCTGTGCACTGCTACTGGAACGTAAATTGGTGTAGCCACTCTGGAAAATAGTATGGAGGTTCCTCAGAAATAAAAATACCATATGATTCAGCAATTAATCCTACCTCTCAGTATTTATCTCAAGGAAATGGAAACACTAACTAGAAAAGATATCTGTACCCCCATGTTCATTGCAGCATTATTTGCAAGTCACAGAAACAACCAGAAGTGCCCATCAATGGATGAATGGATAAAGCAGTTGTGATATGTATGTATGTATACATAGGCATGCATACATATATACAATGGAACATGATTCACCCATAAGAAAAGGAAGAAATCCTGCCATTTGTAACATCAGGGAAGGACCTCGAGGGCATTACGCTAAATGCAACAAGTGAGACAGAGAAAGGCAAATATTATGATCTTACTCATATGTGGAATCTAAAAACAAAAACTGAACTCACAGGTACAAAGAACAGATTGGTGGTTACCAGAGGTAGAGGGTGGAGAGAGAACAAAATGGGTGAAAGTGGGTCAAAGGTACAAACTTCCAGTTAGAAAGTAAATAAGTCATGGAGATATAACGTACATCATGGTGACTATAGGTAATAATACTATGTTGTATATTTGCTAAGACAGTAGATCTCAAGAGTTTGTAACTAAAAAAAAAGAATGTAAGGGACTGTTAATAGAAAATTACACCACACGGTTTAATGTCCCCAGTTTTTAATGATCGAACTATGTGCTATTTGTCAAGATATTTATCATAAATAGCCCATGAAATTTTAATAGAAGTCCACTTGTTAATTATATAATTAGCTGTGAGTAGGAAAAAAAATGTAGGCTGTTGAAATTGCACAGAACGGGTTTGGATCTCTCTAGTTTGGGCAAGTTATTTAACGTCATCAAACTATAATTTCCTTAACTGTCAAAAATAAACAGTAATACTTGACCTCGTAAGCTTTCAAAAAAATAAGATGCATTAAGTCTCTAATGTAGTTCCTGGAATCCAATAGTCCTTTATAAATGGTAGCTCCATAATTCCTCATAAATAAGAGAGTATCTGGAGGTCTAGTGTGCAGAGAACATGTTTTCGCTCAAGCAAATGACTAGGATCAAGGTCAAAGTCATAATACGCAGCCACAGAGAGACTTGACACCCACACAGGGCTGCCGGGCAGTCAGCGAACGTGCTCACTTCCCACTTCTTAGAACTAAATGGGGTAGCAACATTCCTCTGCCTTGAAGAGGCACATTTCTCTCTGGCTTGTCACATGTCAGGCACTTCTCAGGGCTTTGTGCCTTGCACTGACTAAGTGGGAGTTTTGAATGTAGGAAGCAAGAACAATTTGCTATAAAGGTCCCTGCCATGGATGGGAGGAGGTTATTTTACCGTAAAAGGAGCAAGTTACATGACTTCTTTAATGTCATCCAGATGATTTTCCCCTTTCCATTTTTTCAGCTTTGCTTACAATTCCACAGTATTTCTTAGCAGCCCAGGCTTAACTTGGCACCATCCATAGCTTCACCCGTCATAAACAATGATTGCAGGGCAGAAGCTTTCTGGCTGTGCCTTTTTAATTTCAGAACTGCATTTTATATGAACCCCTTACATATGGATGAATGCTATGTAGTTTACAAAGTGTTTAATGGACATTAGTTCACAGAATTTTCGAGTAGATGTATTGGCTAGGGGTCGGCCAGACATTTTCTGGAAAGGCCCAGGTAGTGAATATTTTTGTTTTACAGGCCCTGTAGTTTCTTTTTTTTTTTTTTAATTTTTTTTTCAACATTTATTTATTTTTTGGGACAGAGAGAGACAGAGCATGAACAGGGGAGGGGCAGAGAGAGAGGGAGACACAGAACCGGAAACAGGCTCCAGGCTCTGAGCCATCAGCCCAGAGCCGACGCGGGGCTCGAACTCACGGACCGCGAGATCGTGACCTGGCTGAAGTCGGACGCTTAACCGACTGCGCCACCCAGGCGCCCCAGGCCCTGTAGTTTCTATACGCTGCAACTACTCAGCTCTTTCCTTGTAGCATGAAAGTAGCCATAGACAATATGTAAGCAAGTGGGCATGGCTGTATTCCAATAAAACTTTATTTATGGACACTGAAATTTGAAATTCGTTTCATTTTCACACAACACAAAATAATTTTTGGAATTTTTTTCCTTAGCCCACAGGCCATATGAAAATAGTCAGAATTTGTCTATCCCTGAACTAAAAGATTATAGTCACAGAATCGGTGTGAGAGCTGCTGGAGACCTTATAGACCTTCTCTAGGTGCTTCCTTTTATAGCTGAGATTCTGAAGCACAGAGAAATGAAATACATTCCTCAAAGTCATATGGCTAGTGAGTTACAGAGACAAAACTATAATCTCTATCTCCTGAATCCCAAATCAGATTAAAAAATTTTTTTGGATGTTTGTTTTTATTTTTGAGAGAGAGAGAGAGAGAGACAGAGCACGAGCTGGGGAGGGGCAGAGAGAGAGAGAGAGAGAGAGAGAGAGAGCATCTGAAGCAGACTCCAGGCTCTGAGCTGGCAGCACGGAGCCCTATGCAGGGCTCGAACCCACAAACCACAAGATCGTGACCTGAGCCCAAGTTGGACACTTAACTGACTGAGCCACCAAGCACGCCACCTAAATCAGATTTTTTTAAAAAAACATGTCATTCTTCAGTAATTACCATGACTTGCACACATCCATGCAAGCCTCTATGATGACCTTGTAATTAATCTGTGGACATAAATGTCTGTCTCCACATTAGCCCTTCTGACCTCAACTGGGAGAGACTTGGATTCTGCAAAATGACTTCCTCAGCTGTTGCTTGCAACCTGCTCTTAGGGTCAAAGATAGCAAGTGAGACGTCTCTCATGACTTAAACTGCTACTTAAGTTAAATGTTAAAAATTCTGAGCTAAAAGGGTCCTTAGGATTTTCTTGGCTCACACCATAAAATTATATGGGGGAAATTAAGATCCAGAGAGCCTAAATGAACTACCCACAACCACTCACTTCTGGATCTAGAAACCAGGTCTTTGGACTCCCAGTACGGAGCTGTTTGCATTGTACCATATTGCCTGACACAATAGTTTATGTAAAGGAATGTGACTACTCGTAATTAAAGTGTACCTTTTGTTTTAAAGTCCAGAGAACAAATACAATAATTACCATTAATTGCCCACTCTTTGTTATATACCAAGAACTTACCAGGCATTCATACACTGCAGAATTTAATTCTTTCCTTATTTATCTCCACTTTATAGATCAGGAAGCTGAGGCTTGAAGAGTTTACAATAATTTATTCATGTTACATAGCTAATATGTGATAGAGCCACAGTTCAAATCTACTTTTCTCTTTAAAATCTGAGCTCTTCACTTTCCACGGCACGTCTGTTGGGTGCTTTTGTTTTAAAGCCACAGAAATCACAACCCAAACTGGCACAAATAAGAAGGATGGGGGAGAGGGGACTGAAAAGAGGAAGTATGACTTCAAGCATCATTCAGTCCAAACCCTGTGATTCCTGGCTCTGCCTTTCCGGGCTTGTTGGCTAAGATCGCAAGCTGGCTTCACATAGGCCATCGTGTGTCCTCATCCACATCCATTAAGGGCAAAAGGTGAAACCAAATCGTGTATGGAACAATGTGTATCCCAATGCTGGAGCTCTGATTGGGCAATTCCTGGACTGGTCCACAGGCTGAGGGTGGAATTAACCCTCAGAGCTCATCCCTGGAGCTAGGAGGGAAGGGCTGCTCCCTCCATGAAAGAAAATCTGAGGGCTTCAGAAAAAGAAGAGGGGAAGAATGGTTTTTTAAAAAAATTTTTAATGCTTATTTTTGAGAGAGAGAGAGAGAGCAGAGGAGGGGCAGAGAGAGAGGGAGACACAGAATCGGAAGCAGGCTCCAGGCTCTGAGCTGTCAGCACAGAGCCCGATGCAGGGCTCGAACTCACGAATTGCAAGATCATGACCTGAGATGAAGTTGGACACTTAACTGACTGAGCCACCCAAGCGGCCGAAGAATCAATGTTTTTTTGATCAACCAATGAATTTCTCTACTACTTCTGTATTTTTTTCTCCACCATTCCACATTTATTTAATTGATATTGTCAAAAATGCAAAACTGGCAGCATAAACCTTGGCAGTTGTGTTCTTGACCACTCGCTAGAAGGTGATAAGGGGAGAACTGCTACAGCACATTGAGTACACCAATCTTAAACAAGCTTCTTTGGATACTTACCTGCATTTTTGGCATTGTTAAATGAATATATATGAGCCTATCCCCAAAAGTATTCAAGCTTTTCCTAGTGGCTAAATCCGCACTTTCCAGGAAGAAAGTAAAGGAACTAATGGTGACCCAGTGCTACTCTTTATAACTAGGAATTGTATAACTACTCAGTCTTTGTATCTAAGAATTCATCATAAATCAGTCTCCAACTTGTCTGGCCAGTTCCAATGTCAGTGTCTCCAACATCCCCCCGTCTGCCTCCATTCAGGACCACTCTTGTCTCAACAAACTGCAATAACTTTACATGTCTAGTGTCTCCATTAGACTTTAGTCTCCTTAGGAAAGGGCCATTTTTTACCCATTTTTGGTTTTCAGACTGGAGAAGCATCTGTCCCACAGATAGTAAATGCCTGTATCCCAGAGAGCAGTGCTGGCTCTGAGGAGAGAGCTGGGCTTGTGCCCATGGAATAGTGGGGTAGCCGTGTAGCTCCTGGGAACCTCCCCTTCAACAAAATGAGAAAATTAACAACATTCGCCTCACAGGATGAACCAAAAAGTGGCTATAAAATGTAAAGTGAGGAAAGTGCTATCTCTTTAAATTTTTCATTAATTCTAAGCTGCACATTTTCCCCTGTTTTAACATCTCTGAAACTGAGATCCATTCTTGCAATGGACTGAACATGTATGGTCCCCTCAAATCCATATGCAGAACCCTATTGCCCAAGGTGTTGGTATGAGGACATAGGATCCTTAGAAGGTGCTTAGGCCGCGAGGGTTGAGCCTTCACAAATGAGATCAGTGGTCTTATAAAAAAGACCCCACAAAGCCCCCGTCCCCCTTCTGCCATGTGAGGTTCCAGTTGTAAGGCACTGTCTAGGAACCAGAAAGCAGGCCTTCACCAGACACCAAAGCTGCAAGCCCTTCCATCTCGGGCTTCTCAGCCTCCAAAACTGTGAGAAATAAATTTCTGTTGTTTATAAGCCACCCAGTCCATGGCATTTTGTTACAGCAGCCAAGCAGACTGAGATAATCCTGCAATCCATGCATAAATATGCACCATACCTTAATCAATGGTAGTTTTTTTCCTTCTGTTTAACGTACCATATTCTAGTGCTGCATGAGATAATGGCGACTCTTACAATCAAAGCTGTCTGATGGTCAACAACACGTGACTCTGCCTCTGACAAATGCCCCCAAACCAGCCTCAGAACCCCCCGTTCTGTTTGTCAACCTCAGGAGGGTCCCTCCACATCCTTCACAGCATTCTGGATGCCTTTAATAACTCTCTAACCATCTCACATTTTCTTTTCTTTAAGATTGTGCTGGTTTCTTTTTCTTTTCTTTTTCTTTTTTTGAGAGAGAGAGAGAGAGAGAATGAGAGAGAGACAGAGCATGAGCAGGGGAGAGAGAGAGAATCCCAAGCAGGCTCCAGGCTCGGCATGGAGCCCAATGTGGGGTTCGAACCCACAAACCTGGGATCATGACCTGAGCTGAAATCAAGACACTCACCTGACTGAGCCACCCAGGCACTATCTTATATTTTATTTGTATCCAAATGCTTTGGGAAATTATTTGTATTTTCATTTCCACATATTATTCTAGTCACAGTATTTAGCATAGCACTTAATCTGACTTGTCTTTATTTTCCATTACCATCCCACCACCAGCAGCAAGCTTTAAGTAATGGGAAGAACTCTGTAATGTTTTGGAAAGAATAATTTTAGTTCTAGTCCCCTTTGTCACTAATTAGCCACATGTCTAATCTCTGTCATCTGCTGAATGGGGGTGCCAATATTTTCCTCACAGTTATGCAAGGTTGAGTGAGATCATATATGTGGATGTCCTTTAAAATTACTGCATTCTGGAATCTGATGAACAGAAAGACCTCTGTTCCCCTCTGTAATTTTACTAATCTTGGACAGCTTCCAAAGACAACATTTCAGAAGAAAGGATGACTTTTAAGGTGCATTTGATTACTTCCTATATTCACCCACATGATCACTGGGATGATTTCTGCTCTCCAAACATCTACCAGACATGGGAAACAAAGTGACAGATTGTTACATTTGACTGCACCCAGTCTCCGATAAGTATGCGGACTCAAATGCTCTAAATGTCAGTGTCCCCAGCTTTGTCCCGTCCGGTAGGAACTGTTTCCTTTGCTTGGGCCTGCTAGGGGAGTCTTATCTTGATGTTTGCAAGACGGTGCAAGCTTTAACTTGAGACTGTGAATTTTTTTTCAATGTTATTTACCAGAGGCAAGC
>NW_024412406.1:11823403-11843722 GCF_014898765.1 Herpailurus yagouaroundi
AGGGCGGGGGCCCGGCGCGGGGCAGGGCCGGGCCGGGCTGCGCGTCGCGGGCCGCTGGGGCTGCTCCGGGCCGCCGCTCTCCGAGGAGCACACCGCTCGCTCCGAAGATCTGCGGCGCGGCAGGCGCCGCCCGGAGCTCTGGCCATGAGGACCCTGTGGATGGCGCTGTGCGCGCTGGCGCGGCTGTGGCCGGGGACCCTGGCCGGCTGCGCCGAGGCGGGGCGCTGCTGCCCGGGCCGGGACGCCGCCTGCTTCGTGCGTGGCTGGAGGTTGGACAGGGTTTACGGGACGTGCTTCTGCGACCAAGCCTGCCGCCTCACGGGGGACTGCTGCTTCGACTACGCCAGGGCGTGCCCAGGTGGGTGGCGGCGCCGAGGGTGGGGCGTCGGCCCTTCACCAGCAGCCGAAGGGCACAGGGTCCCACAGCAAGGACCGCGGCCCCAGAGCCAGGGCCCCCCCCCCCCCCCGCTCCCCCAGCCCTTTCCATCCTGGCATGTCCAGACCGTCTAGCCTGGCCTACCCGTGACCCCTCCACCCAGGTACATCTAGCTCCCTCCATCCTAGGGTCCTCCAGCTCCTTGTGTCCAGGCACAGATTGTCCAGTCCCTTCCGTTCAGCTACACCTGCGTCCAGGGATCTCGCAGTGCTCTCCATGTGGACATAACCACTCCAAAGCACCTCTCCACCGGAACCTGGATGGAAGGGCCTGGGGCCATCTGTTCTCCTGGAAGCTTGTTGGGGCTCAGGAACCCCAGTCTGGTGGGGCCACCTCCTACCTGGGAAGATGGCATGCCAGGTTCCAAGGGCATGCCCCTGGGCCAGGCTCCACCATTTTCATTCTGTTAACCCTCAGGGATCTGAAGTGACTTGTGACAAGTGATAAGGGAAGGGGTGTGTAATTCTCCCGCTCAGAGCCAAGGGCTTGCTCTGGTAGAGTACTGGCGCAGAGCAAGTTCTTGGAGGACCACAGTTGTCCTCACCTCTAGACTCCAGCAAGTAGCACAGCCCCTTTCTCATAAGAGGAGTTTGATCTGCTCCTTGCGTTCAATTTTCTCTATCTAGCACGATAAAGGGTTTTCTCTGGGGGTTCCTATTATATTTTAATCCTGCTGGTGTTCCTTGAGGGTCCGCCTTTTTCATCTTTAAATTTCCCTCAGTAGCACAGCCCCTGGTTAAGGGCTCAATAGATGTTGATTTAATTAAATTAAAAGATGAAATGGGGAGTATGGTTCTAAAGAACAAGGTTTACCTGAGAGAAGCCAGCTCTAGAAATAAAAGTAGCCTTGTTTCCTGTTAATCTCATCACCCAAAATGCCTTGTGTACGTTAGGGTTTGACCTCAAGGACTTCCACATTGTGACTTCCTCCGCATCTTCTTGGGAGAGTAACCCGCGGGTCTGCGTCATTCCTCGGGGAACCGGGGGAGGGCGCTGTCTGCCTCCGCCTTGCTGGAAGAGGCCACTGGCCCATGGCAAGGTATCACCCAGACCTGGTACTGAAGGAACACGATTGAAAAACATTAAGATTTCCCTGACCCTGCTTGAAAGCTAATGATTTACTTGTGAATATTGATTCTCTTTTTGATAAGCTTCTTTCCCACTTCTGCTCCAAGGCCACGGTATTTTGCTACTGAAGTAAGGTAAAGAGTCAGTTATTTAGGAAATGTAGTGTCCAGGGTCCCCAGCCCTACCCCGCCCCTGCAGAGCATCCTACTAAAACTCCCATTTGCCTCAGTTACCTAGGTCCCTCAAGCAAAGCCTCTGTCACTATGGTAGAATCACTTTCTCACAAGTGATTCACTTACATTGTAAATACAGAATTCCTGAAGACCAGATAATGTGCCCTAGTCTGTGGTAAGCACAGGGATACAAAGAAGATGAAGACACAGTCTCTGCTCCCTACAAGTTCACGGTCAAGCAGGGAAATACACCTGCGAACCACCTGCTACGTGCTTAGTGACAAAATAAGGGATCCAGGAGGCAAGAAAGGAAAAACTCAGAAGACCTTCCAGAGGAAGTAATGTGCCAGCATAGTCCTGGAGAATGAGCAAGAAGTCTCTAGAAGGGGAAGGGGAATTCTAGCAGGAAAGTATCACATGGTCATTCAGCAGTTACCTGTGGGTGTCTGCCTTTTGTGCCGGGAACTAGGCGGGGCCCTGAGGCTGCCCTGGCCAGCAGGACAGACAGTGAACGCAGCTAGATATGGAGAGATTCGGGCACAGAAGAGGCATGGGGAAGGACAGACCAGAGTCATGAGAAGAACTTTCCAGTGAAGCCTTACAGTGCTATGAGGAGTTGTCTGTATGTGGTCACAAATAAATCCCTTACTCTCGGTCCAGGAGGTAGAAATATTAAAACAAAGAGTCTGTCATTTGGGAGTGGGGATATATTGGGTACGTAGGAGCAGAGAAGAGATGACCTTATCACCTTGGCAAGGGCTCAGAAAGAAATCACAGCAACTTGGTGCCTGGGCAAGAGCTGTGAACAGTGGGCATGGGGAACTGAAAGCAGACAAAGAAAGGGGCCCAAAAGAATCTTAAAAAGCATATTCAGCCTGATGCCCTTCCCCAGGGAGTTAGCGGAGAACCTCGCAGGCCTGAGCAGAAGCAGACACAGGACCTAAAAGGCTCCTAGTTGGTAAATTCTCTGTGCCTGAAGTTTCTTGGGAGAAGAGGAAGAAGATAGACACAGTTGGAAGTGGGCCACTTGGAAGACGGAGCCTGCTCTCCCTGCAGAGCTGAGGGTGAGAGGGGCACCACGGAGCTAAGATGCTCAGCGCCTCAGCCCCACGCCAGCGTCATAACTGTGCTGACTCTCGGGGCCTGTGGGAGCGGCTTACAGATGAGGGAGCTGGGACCTTCCCAGGACTCCCCCTTTGCTAAGTGGACGTGAACGGGCAGCACGGTGACATCTGAACCCACTGTGCCTGATTTCAGGCTGCCATCTGGCACATCTGTGGCGCATGGCTGTGATTTACTCCTAAATACATCACGGTGTAGCAGCTCAGGGCCTGCCAGTCACTCCACGTACATAGAACCATTAAGACCCTTAGAATCTCTTCTCCTTACCCCATGTGATGTTACCTAATGATGCTGTCTGAAACCTTTTTGACTGAAATTACATTATATGTGAACCAAAAATGAGCCATGTCTGTAGAACTAAGAATGCCTTACTTCTCTTCCTTCTGATGTTTTTCTTCTTTGTAAACACTTTTTTTTTTTTTTTTTGGTGTGGCTAAGAGATGAAATCCTGGAATTTCTCTTTCTAAATAGGAAGTTATTATTTTTTTTTACTTTGTAAAGATAAAAATAAGTTATTGGGCCTATGGATTTGCTGAACTGCCAGAAATTTCTGAGACGAATGATCTCAGAAAAAAATCTCGTTATGGTGACGGCACAGGTTTCAACAACAATTCTATACCTCCATTACTGACCCTCCCCCCCAACAAAAGAATAGAAAAATTCTCCATTGGCTGTGCGAGACCAGGGGTGGGAGAGGTAGAGGAGGGACAAATCTATACCCTGCTCTGGAAGAACTTCTTAGATATCAGGCTCACCACACTTGTGGTCCTAGAGTCTGCATTCTAAGATCACAGAAACAGGAGGCTGTAGATTTTTGAGGAGCGAGTTCAGGAAAAAGTCATAATTAACCCAAGTGGAACAGGAAAAAAATTGAGTGGCCTGTGTGAGGCAGTCTCTTCTCCTAGATTTATGGGGAATCTAGGAAACTAACTGGCCCATATCTGCTGACTTCATAACTGGAAGGAGAAGGGGCAATGTCCTTGAAACTATGGGCTCCAAAGCTTACCCAAGGAAAGGATGTCACAGTCTACGGTGATTTAGAAAGTTGAGGCTTTCCTGGAACCATAGCGGCCCAAGAGACAGCGTGTGGCTTCCCCTGCCTTTGTCTCTGCAGGAAAAATGAGCAGAGCCTGGCGCCAGCATTCAACATGACTTGACTTTGCAGGCTTGGGCGGCAGCCCTGGGTGTTCAGTGCAGGAGGGTGAAATTGTCAGGTCTTCTCCAGCATTTACGCTGTGCCAGGCACCTCATAGCTGTACTCTTACTTAGGTCTCACGACCCACCACCATGGTAAGCAGAGCCCTGGGAGGTTGGGCAATTTGTCCTAAGGCATACGGCTAATAAGTGATGGAGTGAGATTTGAACCCAGGAACTCTGAGTCTGGAGCCCACATGTTTAAACATGATGTCTGGACCCTCAGAGAAATGAGGCTTTATGAGAAGCTGTGCACTTTGCAGGGTAGGCCCCAGATAAATACTGGTGGAGTGAGTGAGCCCTCTCTCTCCTTTGACTCACTCCTCAAGGGCAAACAATGTGTCCTGCCCCTCTTTACAGTCCCCTGACAGCTCTCGTGGTTGTCAGAACAACCTGAGCCGTCATTCCACCGAGGGGATGTTATCTACCCCAGCCACCTGTCCTTTCAAAAATAACATTTTCCTTCCTTCACTGAAAAATATGCTTGTTGCAGAAAATTTGGAAAATACAGAGATGCACAAAAGAAGAAAACAACTCCCCTGGAAACTTACTACCCAGTAAAAGCATAATTATCTTTCTGATTTGTATACCTTTTTTTCTGCGTTTATATGGTATATAAAATTCTATTTTTCTTTTTTTTTTAATTTTTCTAAGTTTATTTATTTTGAGAGACAGAGAGAGCAGAGGAGGGTCAGAAAGAGAGGGAGAGAGAGAATCCCCAGCAGGCTCCATGCTGTCAATGCACAGCCTGATGCGGGGCTCAAATTCACAAACTGTGAGATCATGACCTGAGCTGAAACCAAGAGTCAGACACTTAACCAACTGAGCCACCCAGGTGCCCCGAAAATTCTGTTTTTCTAATGAGGCAGTCCTTTTTATTGTCTCGCTAGCATTTCATGAACTTGACCAGTTAATGTCTCAAAAGAAAGAAAAAACCCACTGGTGGCCAGGTAATGGTTTATGCAAGATGAAAAAAAAATACTTGATCATTTTGTTGGAGCTTTCCAGGGAGGGTGGGGTAGGGAGCAAATGGGAACATGGGCAATGTAGTCTCATTTGACCCTCAGAGAAGATTTGACAAGATTTCTCAGAAAAAGGTATATATAAGAGAGAGAGAAAGGCCTATGACATTTAAAATTGTGTCACTATGAGATGTGTGTGTGTGTGTGTGTGTGTGTGTGTGTGTGTGTGGTAAAGGGGATGCTGTATTTTTCTCCCACACAATGTCAGGAAACAAATGCTATGTGGTAATGGTACTGCTGTGGGTAAATTACAAAAATATTTCCGGGGTGCCTGGGTCGCTCAGTTGTTTAAGCGTCTGACTTCGATCTCACAGTTTGTGAGTTCGAGCCCTGCGCCGGGCTCTATGCCGACAAGCTCAGAGCCTGGAACCTGCTTCAGATTCTGTGTCTCCCTCTCTCTCTGTTCCTCCCCCACTCACACTCTATCCCTCTTTCTCAGAAATAAATAAACATTTAAAAACATTTTTTTAAAAAAAGAATATTTCGCAGGAATGGCTAGGACTATTTGAACTTAACAACATGAGGAAGAAAGCACTTGTTCGTGGGTGGCCTTGAACTTTTAAGTGGCAAAGAGCCAAGCAGGCAGGGCCAGATCTGTGATTAACCAAGGAGACACTGCATGAAAATAAGAGCAAGGTTTTATATTAAGAAGAAATAACCCAAACTGTATTTATGAAATGAAGGACTCTGGCTGTCAGCTCAGTGTGTGTGTGTGTGTGTGTGTGTGTGTGTGTGTGTGTGTACATGCTTGTGTAGCATAACAAGAAACATTAGAAATATGTTTTTTTAGTTACCTTTTGGTGCCTAAGACAGAATAGCGTGTCTAGTTCTGGGTGCCCCCACTCACCAAGGCTGTGAATGGGTCTGGAGAAGGCCCAAGGGTCATTCTGAGAGGGCAGAGTGTCTATAGAAAGATGGGTCCGACAGCTGGAGTCATCAACCTGAAAAGTCCATGCTAGAGGGACGGCGAACCACTGAAACGTTAAGTCCATGAGCCGCACGGATAAGATAAACATAGATATTTTTTCCCCATATTCTGAAATTCTTGAGTGAGGGAAATTTGGATCAAATTAAAGGAAATACCACTCCATGCCACTGATAATAAAATGAAAGAAGCTTGTTATTTTCAAGATGTGGTACTGACAGGGGATATAAATGGATTTGAAAGGATTTGAAGGACTAGCGGCTGC
Source organism: Herpailurus yagouaroundi (assembly GCF_014898765.1). Taxonomy (NCBI): domain Eukaryota; kingdom Metazoa; phylum Chordata; class Mammalia; order Carnivora; family Felidae; genus Herpailurus; species Herpailurus yagouaroundi. The sequence goes on from NW_024412406.1 coordinate 11,829,609, forward strand.
CAGGAGAAGCCAAGAGCTACGTAACCTGAAGGCACAGAAAACCAAGCTCCTTCCAGCAACACCCTTTGGGGGCACCTTTGCCAGCAGAGCTCAGACAACTCCTGCCCAGGTTAAGAATTCCCATATTTTGGGGGCGCCTGGGTGGCTCAGTCGGTTGAGCGTCCGACTTCGGCTCAGGTCATGATCTCGCGGTCGGTGGGTTCGAGCCCCACGTCGGGCTCTGTTGCTGACAGCTCGGAGCCTGGAGCCTGCTTCGGATGCTGTGTCTCCTTCTCTCTCTGCCCCCTGCCCTGCTCCCACTCTGTCTCTGTCTCTCAAAAAGTGAATAAACATAAAAAAAAAAAAAAGAATTCCCATATTTTTGGCTATGGGAATTTCTGGTTTTGCTCCTGTCCTTCCACCAGCTTTCCTTCCCACTCTGGAGCCTGAGTCAGTTCTTTGGCTTCTAACTAATGACGGAGCAAACCAGAATCGGTTTCAACATAGAAAATTGTTTAGGAAGGAGGACGAATTTGTCCAATGCCATTTCATCCATCTGTCGGTCCGTCTGTCCATCCATCCATTCAACACATATTTACTGAGCAGCTACCAAGTACCAAGCACGAGGCATGAAATGAAAAGCTCAATGACAATAAATACAATAAATAAATATGTACGCTATATAATTATGAATCATGGAAATATTATAAAGCAGGGAACACTGAGCTCTGAGAGGAAGTATTTTGTGGTGTGGCAAGTGGAAGGCTGGGGGTGGCACTGGGAGAGTACTTAGATAAATTGGCCAGAGAAGGACTCCCTGAAAAAGAAATAATTCATCTGGGGGCGCCTGGGTGGCTCAGTTGGTTAACAGTCCAACTTTGGCTCAGTCATGATCTCACGGTTCATGAGTTCCAGCCCCATGTTGGGCTCTGTGTTGACAGCTCAGAGCCTGGAGCCTGCTTTAGATTCTGTGTCTCCCCCTCTCTCTGCCCCTCCCCCATTTGTACACGCTCTCTCTCTCTCTCGCTCTCTCTCTCTCTCAAAAATAAACATTAAAAAAAAAAAAAGGAAATAATTCATCTGGGACCTAGGGAATGAACCGACCCCAGCCATGCCCAATGTGGGAAGAACAATCCCAGCAGAGGGAACACATAACAAGCTTCCAGAGTGTGACAGAGTTTGGTGTAAGGAGGCCAGCGTGGCTGGAGCTTGGAGTGGAGGTGCGGTGGGGGTGGGGGGGGGGCAACTCCAGGTGAGCGGGGGAGGGGCACAGGCTGGGTCATACAGCACCTTGTAGGCCACAGCAAAGAGTTTGATTTTATTCCAAATTCAAAAGCAAACCATTAAGAGAGTTTAAAAAGCCATTTACTATTCTTATTCTTATTATTATTATTATATTTTTAAAGATTAGTGGTATCTTTGGTAAGGTAATTGTACTTGGAAATGACTGGATACCCCTGTTAGGACATGTGAAATGTGCTCAACTCTTTTTTTGTGCAGATTCCTTACTGAAATATATAACTCACTTCACTGTTCTTGGCTATTCTCCCTGTGGCTGTGGTAGAAACATCTGATAACCAGAAAGCTCTCGAGGAGAGGGGACTAGCCGGTACCTCAGGAAGGATTTGATAATCCTTGAGTCTGGATCTATCCATTATCCCACTTCGTAGGGTGCTGGGAGTCAGGGGTGCCCACTGGGCCTAAAGCAGGGGGTCTATGTCTCTGTTCTCTTCAGTGTCTCCTTCTCTGTCTCTGTTCTTATTACACTCCTTGGGACCACCTCCCAAATAAGTTACTTGCATTCAGATCCATGGAGTTGAAACAAAGGAAGAAAGAAAACGGCTTGCCCAGCATTCTGGCATCCACTAAACCTAAGCTTTGTTTTATTGTACAAGGGGTGGGATGATGTCGTTAAACTCTAACCATTAGGACATTGGGAAGCTGTGACAAGCCTGGAGTCAGAGACGATCATGTTGCTCGCCAGGTCTGTTGACCTCCAGTAACAGCTAGTGAAATGTGAAGATTGAGAAAGTCAGATTTTAATAAAGAATATTTTGATATGCTGGCTATAGATGTGAATACTAATGGACGAGTTCACAGGAAACCTGTGTCATGCAGTTGTAATATATGACTTGAAATGATAAATCTGTCAGAAATTCCCGTACTTCCCCTAGCCTCCGTGACCAAAGATCTCTCATGATCTATGATGAATTGCAACCCAAACAATCAAAAGTTCACAAATTAAGGGCGCCTGGGTGGCTCAGTCGGCTAAGCATCTGACTTTGGCTCAGGTCATGATCTCCAGGTTCGTGAGTTCGAGCCCCACATTGGGCTCTGTGCTGACAGCTCAGAGCCTGGAACCTGCTTCGAATTCTGTGTCTCCCTCTCTCTCTGCCCCTCCCCTGTTCATGCTCTGTCTCTCTGTCTCTCTCTCTCAAAAACACATAAACATTAAAATAAATTTTTTTAAAGCTCACAAATTAATCATGAATATAATCTTTTGTGCAGAATAGGAATAAATATCTCAGATTCCTCTTCCAACTCAAAATATTTTGCAGAACATCTTTTTAGTCGTGAACTTTTACTAGGTGAACTTTTTTCATTTTATCTTACAATGAAGCCATCGAGATGATGTTCAGGACCCAGAGCTTTCTGGTTTTCTTTATGAGGCTGTTAAAGTCATGGATTGGAAACCAGAGACCTAGTGTTTTGCAAAGTCAAACCTGAACTGACAGGAACAACAACTGATTCAGTGATTCTGTGATCTGAGGACGTTAACTATGGGTCAAACTAAACATTGCACATGAGACACAAATGCTGAAGAGATACCGGGAAACTAAATTCAGTCAGAAAAGTGTCTCCAATGTCATCTTTTATAATATGGATACCATGTATTCAAACCAAGGCCAGATCACTAAATTCTGAGCTAATGCCATGGCAAATTTTTATTTTACAGTGATGTCCAATGTTAATCTTTGAAGTAAGTGTTTTGTTTTTCATTTATTTAAAAAATTTTTTTAATGTTTTATTTATTTTTGAGACTGAGAGAGACAGAGCGTGAGCAGGGCAGGGGCAGAGAGGGAGCAAGACACAGAATCCAAAGTAGGCTCCAGGCTCTAAGCTGTCAGCACAGAGCCCGACGCCAGGCTCGAACTCACAAACCACAAGATCATGACCTGAGCTGAAGTCGGACGCTTAACTGACTGAGCCACCCAGGTGCCCCAAGTGTTTTGTTTTTTAAAGTGAATTACTAGGGGTGTCTGGGTCGGTTAAGTATCCAACTCTTGATTTCAGCTTGGGTCAAGATCTCATGGTTTATGTGTTCGAGCCACACGTTGGGCTCTGCACTGACAGCACGGAGCCTGCTTAGGATTCTCTCTCCCTCTCTCTCTGTTCCTCCCCGCTCTCTCTCTCAAAATAAATAACCCTAAAAAATAATTTAAGAAAACAGATAAAGTGCATTATTAAGCATTCAAGGCCAACACATCAGGGCAAGACTGACTAGATTCAGGGATGAAGAGATTTGGGTGACAGAGTTTTGGAAGAATTAAGGACAGAAGGAGTCCTTCTCAGTCAGCTCCTAGCCCGGCAGACTCTTTTAAATCCCGCTAGCTCTATGGCCCAATTAAATCACGGGATCGTGAAAATAAAAGGGGAGGAATCCACAAGAAATGACCGGAGCAGGAAGTGGACTGTTACTGATTTTCTGAAGGATATGTGGGTAGCAGGGATTGGGAACCAGTCTCATGTGCCTCATTCTTGCTCCCTTAGGTACTTGACATGTGGTGCCTATGAGTATTTAGATGATGAATAAATGCATGTTTTACAACAGTCTGAAGTTTTTGAATTACTGGCATGTTTATGTTGTATGTGACCCTTTTCATGTCAGGGTTAGCTATGTGCTGCCGAACGATCGGTCTTCCCACATCCATGAACCCTCACCCGGAGAGCACTGTGGGTCCAAATTAGTCTTCAAGTACAAGCTGTGCGAAGTCCAAATCCAGATTTCAGAGAAGTTACAGTGCTTTCTTGGTGAAGACGCTGTAAGCTTGAAAGTATGAACATAGTAGGGAAAGTGGGTCACATTTTGTGAGAAAGAAAGAGTTTTCGTCTCTAGTTCATAGGTACCTCTTTTGTTTTCTTATTCTTTTCTTAGCTACAGTTTCAAGCCACCTAAAAACCCATTAGAGTCTTTTTAAAAGTTTCATTAGGACTTTAAATGGGAAAGTTAAATGTACAACCGCATTGATTTTCCGGTCCTGGCCAGAGCATTGTCCCCACAGCCAAATTCTTGCCCCTGACTCTGCTTCGTCATGCGTGACCATGAATACTATTTACTTCTGTGGGTTCTGGTTGCTCTTCCTTCAACTCCAGCCCTCACAGTTTCGGGGTCTAAGAGGCATAAAGGACGATAGAGCACCTAAGGGAAGCCTCAAGTGTAGAGGTCCCTTGGTGTGGCCCTAAACCATGTCTTATGGACACACGATGGGGATAAGAATTGACTTAGGAATTTTATTTTTTTTCTCCTTTACGTATTCTACAATGAACATGTACTGCTGTTACAATGAAAATGTTCTGGGCAGGGGAGGATGAAATGAAAATCTAGGAAAAACAGAAGCAAAGATCTTATCTAAGCCCAAGGAGTATGAGGAAGTACCCGAAGGCAGGCGTCACTCTTTACCTGGGGTGCGTCCCTGGCTCAGAGCCACGGTCAGGATCCCAGAGTAGCTGCCGGCCCGCCACCGCCACCGAGAGGTGCCGGTTATCAGCTAACCATCAGGGCGGGTGGAGGCCGTGTCATCTGAGCCCCCGCTGTGACTGTGTCCCTCCTTGCTCCGGGGCGCGGCCTGCGTGGGCCGAACTGGCCTGTGGATGTTGGCGGGAGCAGCCTGGAGGCCGCTGGGTTCACCCAGGTGAGCGTCCCATCCCACCGTGCTGTTTTTCAGCTCGCCCTTGCATCGTGGGGGAGTGGAGCCCCTGGAGCGGCTGCGGGGACCAGTGCAAGCCGGCGGCCCGCGTGCGGAGGCGCCCGGTGCGGCAGGAGCCTCGGAACGGCGGCGCGCCCTGCCCGCCCCTGGAAGAGAGAGCCGGCTGCCTGGACTACTCGACGCCCCGGGGCCAGGACTGCGGGCACTCCTTCGGTACTGAGGTTTTCGCGGTGGTGGCTGCCTTCGCTGTCTGTCGTGACTGTCCATGCCTTGTCCCGTAAAAGGCCTTGAGCCGAGCGGGGAAAGTTCCGTGCGCTGCAGGCAGTGGGCTGGGCCTGTCCGCCCGGCGTAGGCAGGAAGCTCGGGAAATGCTTGATAAAGGAATGAGTGTCAGCTGCATCGGTGCCTCCCTAGGCCACGCCGCCCTCCCTCGGTGTTTTCATAACCCAGTGGTGGCCCCTTCCTCTCTGTGCGCGCTCGGGGTAAAGGACATGTGCACTGTGGTTTGTGGCAAACTCAAGGCGGCGACTTCAGGGAGCATGACAGCGTTTCACACTGGAGTAAGTGCCCCTTAAGGGTAACCATCCATCTTGCTCTTCTAATTCCTGTTCAGTCAGGTACACTCATCATACACGTGTGAAGGTAGTAGAAAAAATGATTACTTTCTAAACAATGTCAAATTACCCTCCTAAAACCCCAGTTCTCGCCTCAGGCTGGCTGAATTGGGGCTGTTGTGATCAGATTTGTGATTTGGCAAGATCATGCTGGTGGTGGTGTGGCCAATGGAGGGACCGGAAGTCGGCTCACGAATGAATTGGGAGCCATGGGAAGCGGACAAAGAAATAAGCGAAAGGGCTACCGACCATGCGTTGATCTGGATTGAATCTGATGGAGGAAAACACTGCCTTCTCAGGATCACAAAGATCGTATGTTTTTCATAGGAACCTGGACGTTTTTATGCCAACGTCATACGTTGAGGCCAACGTTTGACGGCCTCATCAAGCCATCTTGGCCCTTTTTTTCATTCTGTGCACAAATCCTTATTAAGAGTCTGCCTGATACCAGGCACTGGGCTTGGTGCCAGGGCTACGCTGGTGACATACGCTGGCCTGGAGCATGCTGTCCTGTGGCTCACAGTCTGGTGCCAGGGGAAGATGATAATCAGATGATCTTAGGAAAGTAATCCCAGAAAATTACAGCTGCAATTTGGTGCAACTGGAACCAAACAAGGGGGAGATGTTCTGAGCAAGCGTGTATGTAATAAGCTGGTTTCCCCTGGTCTTGGGGGAGGAGGGGAAGCACAGGAGGGGGAGGGGAAGGGACTTCCTTAAGCATGGGGAGGTAAGGCTGAGAAGCCTAGAGTTTTCCAGGCAGAGACTGGCACGGTGAACCAGATATCGGGTATAGGGGCTTCAGGGGATTTGGGGGTTGACCACAAGAGGTGGTAATAGGCAGTAAGCTTTATCAGGCAGTGCTTGGACAGTGTTGCAGGAAAAGGGGGAGTGCAGAGGCTTTGTTGTGGGGACCACCATCCAACAAGGGAGAAGAGGAATCTGCCAGGGGTCTGTGTCTAAGTGATGTCAACTCCAGCATGATGTGGAGTGTCTGGGGCAGAGTTTCAAAGAGCAAGGGTGGGAGCAGCTTGGGGTCTTACATCTACAAGGTTTTAAGCTCATCAATGGCCCACAGGTGCCAGCTGTAGTTTCACAGGGTATGAAAGGCAGGCAGGGCCTAAATGGCTAAAAATCTGCTTGTTTGGCACTTTTTAAAAACAATTGGATGCATAAAAATTTGAGTTTGCTGCCAGGAGGCTTTGGAGCTAACAGGTCTCAGCCTGCTGGGAGGAAGTGAATAACCTAGGGACCCTCTTTGGCTCATTTGTATAATATGGGGAAGCACAAGGCCCATCTGAGAAGTTGAAGGAAGGCCAGAGTCTGGGGAGCACAGAGAGTGAGGCTGGCATTGAGAGAAGAAGCATCTGTACTGACACTGCCCCTCAGTACAGGGCCCCAGAGCTCCCTGTTTAGGATTTTGGTCTTTATCTTAAGAGCCACTGTAGCATTTTCTGCTGTGGTCAGAGCTGTGATTTGAAAATATGGCTCTGGGGGCGCCTGGGTGGCTTAGTCAGATAAGTGTCGATCTGTTGGTTTTGGCTCAGGTCCTGATCTCATGGTTTCTGAGTTTGAGCCCCACATCAGGCTCTGCGCTGACAGCACAAAGCCTGCTTGGGATTCTCTGTCCCCCCCACCCCCCTCCCACCCTTACCCCTGCTCACACACTCTCTCTCAAAAATAAACAAATAAATATTAAAAAAAGAAAAGAAAAGAAACTATTGGTCTGGTAGAGGAGTGGGTAGCGGAAGGGCCGGGGCGGCGGCCTCTCATGGATACGGCAGTCAGATTCGACTCCCAGGGAAATAGTTTAGTGTTCACAGACGCGGTCATGGAACAAAACCACATTCAGCTCGTGAGCTCTGCAGAAGCACTGTAGAAAATGCTCAGGGAGGAAGTTGCTCTAGGACATTACTGATTTTTTGAATGCCTCTTAAAACCTAGTGTTGGTGTATCAGGAAAGCAGCCACTTTGCTCATTTACAGGGTTTGGCTGGTAGAAAGTATTTCTGAAGTACATTTGACCCTTCAGTGCTCACCAGGCTGCCACAGACCGCTTCGAAGCCCGGTTCTCCGTATCTCTTCGGCTTAGTTCAGGTCACAGGAAGACAGACAGGAAGGCCAGGGAAGGGAAGGCTATGGAACATGGAGCAAGGGCACCAGGGAGCACTGAGCCCGCCCCCTGGGGGTCTCCTCTCTGCCTGGAGGTGGCTGCTCCTCTGTCCTCTGGCACAGCCCACAGGCCTGTCCTCCTCCTCATGTCCTCTCCCTGTCTCCTACCCCTCCCACCGAACTCCAGTAAGAGGACTTTCTAAAACAGCAGTCTTCATATGTGACTCCCCATAAAGTGTTAGTGACTTTGAACTAACACCAACAGGAGAAATCTGGACTGAGTGGCCTCCTTTCCTACTAAGGTAAGGTGAAATCCAGTTTGGGAAGAGAGGCGAAATCTCTACCTGGGCCAGGGGCACTGGCATTTGCAGCCCTACTTTGGTCCTTGAGATGCACTTTCCTGTTGTAATGTCTTAGAAATGATGACTGCTGTCACAAGCTTGTTAGGGGGGACAGGACTCCTCAAATATTCCAGTCTGGTGGTTCCTAAAGTGGGGTCCCCAGCCGGCCGCATCGGCCTCACCTGGGAAGTTGTTGGAAATGCAAGTTCCCAGGGCCCCACCCAGACCCACGAGATGAGAATGGCTGGAGCCAGGCCTAGCACTGTGCTTGTAACAAGGCTTGCAGGGGATTCTGCTGTTCACCGAGGTTCCAGAACCACTGCTCTCACCCAAGTATGGCTAGTGGTTCTTCCCTGAGTCCCGACTCATGGCTGGATCACTTAAATGACACTTTCCTGAAGGCAGAAGCTTGCCAATGCAAAACAGGGTGTAGGTCAGGAAAATGTGGGATAAATTGGACAGTTTTCTCTATGGAAGAACTTCTCAGAGGCTTTATTATGCTAATAACCATTTTCATTCTGTAAGAGGGAGATACGATATGGGCTGCTTTCCCCCCTTATTTGAATAAATGACCCTTTTTCCAGGGTGCCTGGGTGACTCAGTCGGTTAAGGGGTTAAGCCTCCGACTCTTGATTTTGGCTCAGGTCATGATCTCACGGCTTGTGAGATCGAGTCCCACATCAGGCTCTGTGCTGACAGCATGGAGCCTTCTTGGGATTCTCTCTCTCTCTGCCCCTCCCCTGCTCACTCTCTTTAAAAAATAAATAAATAGACATTTAAAAAATTTAAAAAAATTAATGACCCTTTTCCCAAGGGGATCTCAGTGACTCGTTAGTGTTCTGTGGAATGCACCTTGGAAAATGATGGGCCACACAAGGGAAATGAGAACAGTGACATGAAAATCGAATTTGGTGGATTGCCCTAAGCCCTGTGTCACTGTGATTCCTATGCATTCACTTAAGATCCACTGAGTGTTAACAACAGCCAGCACTGTGCTGGGGTCTGGAGAAACAGACTTGAACAACAAACATATCACGGCTAATTGTAACTCAGGGTGATGAGCAAATGCCATGATAGAAGAATGCTCAGATCGGTGTGGAAGCGTGGCGAAGGAGCACCCACCTCCCCCGGGGGCTCTCCGTCCTGCTGTGTGGTCACCTGTTATGCCCCGCGCCCTACTAGACTCTACGCACAGAGCGGGAGCCTTTGGTGCATGGAGTAGCAATCCCTCACACTTTCACGGCAGAGAGCTCCTATAGACATTATTGATTCAGTGTTCGTAGCAATCCTGTAGGAGAGCCTATTCATTTCCTGTGGCTGCTGTAACAAACTACCCCAAACCTAGTGGCTTAAAACAACACAACTTTATTATCTTAGGGCTCTGTGGGCTAGAAGTTCAACCCAGGTCTCCCTGGGCTAACATCAAGGTGTTGGCAGAGCTGTGTTCCTTTCTGGAGGCTCTGGGGGAGAATCAGTCCATTTCCTTGCATTTTCCATCATCCAGAGACTGTCACATTCCTTTCCTCATGCCCCCTTTTCCATCTTCACAACCAGCTGCATTGCAACTGTCTGTGCTTCCTTTTGTAGTAACATCCTCCGACTTCCTCTCTGAAGGACTCTTGTGATTCAGCCCATCTAGAAAATCCAGGATAGTCTCCCCATTTTAAGGTCGACCATTCATTCCATCTGCAACTTTCCTTCTTGTTGATGAAATAACATAATATTCTCACGGGTCCTGGAGATTAGGATGTGGACACCTTTGAAAGGCCATTATTCTGCTTACCTTGGAGGTAGAATAGCATCATTATCCTTGAAACCAAGAGGACACTGGAGCTCAGGGAGGTGACAGCATTTGTGAAGGACTTCCAGAATCTAACCCTGGATCTCAGGGCTCTAAATCCTGTGGGGTTTTCCCTCACTACAAAAAACAAAACAAAACACAATTTAAGTTTATTTATTTATTTTGAGAGAAAGTTTTATGTTTTATTTATTTATTTTGAGTGGGGGTGGGTGGGGTAGAGAAAGAGGGAAAGAGAGTAAATCCCAAGCAGGCTCCTCCCTGACAGCATGGAACCCGATGCGGGGATCGATCCCACAAACCATGAGACCGTGACCTGAGCTGAAACCAAGAGTCGGATGCTTAACCGACTGAGCCACCCAGGGGCCCCAGGGTTTTTCTTCCTGATATTGCTTTGCTGTTCCTGTTATCATTAGAGCTAAAATCACAGTTATAGGGGCTCCTGGGTGGCTCAGTCATTTAAGCATTGAACTCTTGATTTTTGGCTCAGGTCATGATCTCATGGTTCATGAGAACGAGCCCCGTATGGGGCTCTGTGCTGACATCATGGAGCCTGCTTGGGATTCTCTCTCTCTCTCTCTCTCTCTCTGCCCCTCCCCTCTTGCCCATGCATTCTCTCGCTCTCAAAATAAATAAATAAAAATTTTAGAAAATAATAATAAAATAGGGGCGTCTGGGTGGCTCAGTCAGTTGAGGGTCCGACTTCAGCTCAGGTCACGATCTCATGGTTTGTGAGTTCCAGCCCCACATTGGGGCTCTGTGCTGACAGCTCAGAGCCTGGAGCCTGCTTTGGATTCTGTGTCTCCCTCTTCCGCTCTGTTTTTCTCTCAAAAATTAATAAACATTAAAATAATAATAAAATAAAATTGCAATTACAGGTTCTGGTAAATGAGTAGAAATAGGGAGGCCCTGTGAGGCCAGTGAATGAAACCCCATCCCTGAAGCTCTCTTATTAATGAAGATCAAGTAGCTATTGAATTTTTCCCGTTTCCTTTAATGCATATCTTGACTATATTTTTATCATAAAAACAAATCCAAAAAGCCATATGATTGTATTAGTTGTACATATGGACTCCTTCTGAAAGGAGATCGATGTGTATCATAACCTGCATGTGTCCAGGCTGGTGTTTTGTCATGCTCTCATTCTGTCCTCGTTTACACTGTACCTACAGACCAGTGGTTCTAAGCCTGCTTTGGGGACACCCCATTGTGTCAGAGGACTTGATGAAATTTTCTAAGCAAATTCAATTTACTTTCATGTTCAAAGTAAGTATGTGCCGCGCCACGCTTTTAGAAGTCGAGTTGTTATAAAACCGAACAATGGTAGGCTGAAAGGATGCCAGAAAAGTTGGCAAATAGCCTCTTAACAAAGACTCTATTACATTGGAATATTGTTGCCAGGAAGGGGAACGGAGGGGGAACTAGCTTTTATTGAGAGCCTTTGTCCCCGGGCACCCGGCTACGTTCTTCCACACGTAAGCTGCAGTGGAACTGAAGGCAAAAATAATTTCTAAATTACTTACCACTCTTAAGTAATGGAAATTAAATTAAATTAATATTAAAAAGCGGTGCTGGGTCAGAGACCTCCAGGCAATCTGGCTCCTGGTCTATTTTCTGAAGACTCATGTGGGGAGAAAGTGCCCCCTGTCTGCAAAATGTGCCACCAAACCAAGCCCAGGTCTTGAGGGGTTAGGACACAGAAGAGACAAGTCCCAGAGTTACTGGCTTGCTTTTATTAAAATAATTTTTTTTTATTTTTTTTATTTTTGAGAGAGAGAAAGAACACGAGCAGGGAAGGGGCCGAGAGAGACACACACACACAGAATCCAAAGCAGGCTCCAGGCTCCGAGCTGTCAGCACAGAGCCCGATGCGGGGCTTGAACCCACAAACTGTGAGATCGTGACCCGAGCTGAAGTCAGACGCTTAACCGACCGAGCCCCCCGGGTGCCCCACTGGCTTGCTTTTATGATGGGTCATACCCTCAGAGGTTTGACACCGAATGTGGATGGTAGATCTTAAGAACCAGAAGCTATCTCCCGTGTTGGGGTTCTTGCTTCATCATTTACTATGTATTTTCCCTTCATTTAACTTGTCTGAGCCTCAGTTTTCTGCCGAGAGCACCTCATTCGTGGCACCTCTTTGTATAAAGCTTTTATGAAGACCAGTGACACATGAGGAGAAGGTACTTTGTAAATAAGCAGGCTGTAAGCATACAAGGTGCTGTCCTAGCAGGCGTTAATCTGTGCTGTGAGCCTGCCCCACCCCTCCAGGGCCACAGCTCCCACGCCACCCCTCCCTCTCTCCTGGGGCCTTAGGGGACTTGGGAAAGGGCTCACCAAGTCCCCTTTCCTCTTTATTTACTTTTTAAAAGTTTATTCATTTTGAGAGAGAGAGAGAGTGTGAGCGGGGGAGGGGCATAGAGGAAGAGAGAGAGAGAGAGAGAGAGAGAGAGAGTATCCTAAGCAGGCTCTGTCTGCACTGTTCAAGAGGAGCTCGACTCAGGGCCCGAACTCACTAACTGAACTGTGAGAGCATGACCTGAGCCAAAACCAAGAGTTGGTTGGAGACTCAACCGACTGAGCCAGCCAGGGCCCCCTCTTTTCCTCTTTTAAAGGTTACTTCATGTTAAAGATAGCGATTAGGGACGGAAAGGGAAAATAAAGCAGAATGTAAGCAATTCATAGGAGATATGCTGCATAAAATAGTGAAACCTTGTGATCCACATGACATTAGTCTCCAGGCAGTGACAGCGTGGGTTCAGAGACACCGCCTGACCCTGCCATGTTTAGACGGGAGCCTTAAACACGCTCCTCAACCTCTCTGTGCCTCAGTTTCCCCATCTGTGGAATGGGGGAAATAATAGCACCTATCCCAGAGGGCTGTTGTAAGAGTCAAAGGCATTAACACATGAAAGATGCTCAGCATTATGCCTGGAAACCTAGAAGGGTGTCACTGTTCACTTTCATCATTATTATTATGACAGTGCTTTTTTAAAGGATTTGATATCAGATATTATAGTCCTATTCTTGCCCTCTCCTTCCTAACCTCATTCCCTGCGCACCCCCCCCAACTATATATTAGGTGCATTGCCTTTGAACTTTTGTAATAAAACATGCAGTACAAATGAGGAGATCAAATGTTTTGAGCTAAAGAAACACATCCCGAAAATGTCATAGTTTGGTACAAGGCCACGTGGACTTCGCAGCAATTGAATCGTCCACTCACTGAATAACCTGGGAAACGCGGCAGAAGGACAGAAACGGGAACAACCGGTGGGAAAGCTAGCATCCTTCAGATGTTCGTGTTTCGGATGACGAGGTCTGAGGGAGGCGGCAGGATCCTAACATACACGCGCTTACGTGTTCTTTTCGATTCTCTCCGTGGATTTTGCAAGTTCCAAAGCCACGGTCACATTTGGAAAGAGGGGCGTGTTCTCTGGAAAATGAAACACGTTAGCGCAGCCACAGAGCTTCACAGCTGAGACTCTGAGGGCTCACGCTAGATGGGACTGAAGAGATTGAGCACCAAAGCACCCAGGACACAAACAATACCTGCAACTCGTAGGAGGAAAAGGCCACCAGGTATGAGGCCACTCCTGCGTTCCGTTCTCCAGTAATATGAAAAAACCTCCTTGAGAAAATCTAAAAAAGAATTAGGGCTGCCATCTTGTGGCAACAAGGAGCCAGGTAAAGTGAGCATGTCGGCTCGAGGCATCTATTTTCCAGCTGGTACCCTCGTCCAGCTTGCTCACGATGACTCTGGCATCGCGCAAGCCAACATCAGCTGGTGTCTGCCCTTCCTGGGATGGTCCGGTTTCTGAAACGAAAGGGAGGAAGGATTGTTGAGCCATCTCAGCCGCAAGGCTCAGTGTGGGAACAGAAGACCACAGGGAAGTAGGACCTGTGTGTCCCAGTGGCGATTCCGTGACATCATTCACCCACCAAGCCACCATTCGTTGCCTTCATGCTTGCTAAGTGCATAAACGTGTGAGGACCACAGGGACGGGAAGGGCAAAGCCTTGTCTTTCTTGAGGTGACAGCAGAGCGGCATCGGGAGGTTATCTTCAGGTGCTATACTGTACATAGGAACAGATGCCTCCCCACACTTAGCAGCAAATAGGAAGGAGACGTACAAACAAAATCAGTGAAAGAAGAGAGCAGAGGTGGGAGGCGAGGATTCCTGGCTCCCTTTCTTCTCTCCTGTCTAGAGCAGTGAGTTGGGTTGGGGTTGGGGACAGGAAGGAGGAGAGGGCCAAACTGACTTTCCTTCTCCGAGGCTGAGGGTTGGCACGGGGAGGACAATGTGCTGGCCGGCACTAGGCAGTCACTCTGAGACCATGGGGCAG
>NW_024412406.1:11844122-12019122 GCF_014898765.1 Herpailurus yagouaroundi
CCCCCCACTTACATTTCCTTCCTCTGCTACTTCCATTTTCTTCTTTTCACATTTCCTCTCTCTCTGGTTGTCTCTTTTTCTCCTTACATCCCCCTTTCTCTCTCTTTTGTCTTCTTCCTCCTCTTCCCTTACTTTGTTCTTCCTATCTTTCCCTTTTCTCTTTTATTTTTCTTCCTTTCATTTAAAAAAAAAAAAACAAACCTTCTCTCCCTTTTACCCCTTGGTTTCCTCTGCATCTTTTATGGCTTCCTCTTGTATGTTTTTAACCCTGGCCCCCTTTTCACACAGTGTCACTTGTTACCGCGGACAAGCCTGCCTGTAGCTGCCCGTCTGTGTCCACACAGTCTTTGAGCTGGGTTCTGGGGACACTGTACCTTGGCCTCGTCTCAGTCCTTGGTGGTGTGCCATGGACCTTTGTACTTAGGGATGGGGGGCTCTCGATAGGACAGACGCCAAGTTTGGGAAAGGTCATTCTGAGGGCTTTAGGCTGCACGTGTGCAATGCCATTCTCTCTTTTCTAGTCCCTGCCTTCATAACTACCTCTGCATTCAACAAGGAGAGAACACGACAATCCACATCGCCACAGTGGTCTACAGACACAGAGGACAGCGGGTAATTTGCTGTTTTTGTTTTGTATTGTTTGGGTTGAGTTTTTCCGCTCCTGCTTTTCCAGTGTATGGTCAAGTCAGCCCATAAAGGTCAAGTAGGTGTGATGGGTTTTCTTCTGTTACTTGTTCTTTGACTCTGGATAAAATGTGATTCTTTACCACAGGGCTGGGCCCTGTTTTTGTGGGGCTGCAAAGATTTGTCTCTGAGGTCTGATCAACAAGAAACACGCTATATAAAGTGAGGATATCACTTTCTCAATCATACTAAGGATGTTCCTCTTATAGTCATTATGGGAACACGGACACCAGCACCCATGTGTTTGAATGTGGCCCACACCTCAGCTCTGAGGATTTTTATCAAGAAGGAAGGCACAGGCTGGGAGGGAGCTCTGGGCCTACTTGCAGTCCGCTCTTCAGCTCAGCATAGGGACACCAGACAGTTGTATGTTCAGACCTCCACACGGCCACTCACTAGCCGTAAGACCTTGGAGATGTTGTCCCACCTCGGTTTTTCTTCTTGAAAAATGAGAATATTAATGCCTACCACATGGCGTTGTTAGGAGAATTTAATGAGAAAATAATGAAGAGACGTCTGGGTTAAGCTGTCTGTCGAAAGTTGATTGAAGCTGCGTCATAGAATTTCCTACCTCAGGACCTAAAGGTACCTAATAAACGGCCTAGCACTGTTAAAGCTCTTTGAAGCAGACTCTCCAGTCGCTTTCCATCTAACCTAGGACAGCTCATAATTCCATGGATAAGAAACTAGCCCATTGTAGCTTACTTAATTAGAACTGAAAATGCAACGTGCAGGAGTTTTAATATGTTTTGCTTCCCTGAAGAATTGTAAAATCATGTTGCTTTTTAGTACAAGGCTCTAAAATATTCACCCATGTCTGGATGCTCCCCCCCGGGCTTTTGGAGTCCAGTCACGCAGAGATTTCCACAGTTCAGCATAAGGCGACACGAGCCTCTGTCACAGAAAAACATCTCCGCTTCCCATTTCCTTTTATCTGCGATGCCCAATATCTGTGATGCCCAATTTGTGATGCTTGGGTTCGAGTCTAAACTCACCGTCATTGCCAATCACGCAGGTGAGCCGGTGGGGTGCGTAGGGAGGGCCCGCGGGGCCAGAAAAGCCTGGGTGCTGCTCGGGGCATCAAGGGCAAGCTCTCCGGGGGCTTACATGTTTTCAAGCTCAAGCCAGTTCTTATTCGATTTCTATCATTCTCTAAGATATCAGCAAAGTTATTGAGGGCCATTTTCCTACGGAAATATGCTTTTTACACACAATTTGGTGGTTAGACTAGATGGGATACAGGGTATCCAAATTTCTGCAAATTCACATTGACCAGGTCATTCGATCATGGTTTGGAAAAGCACCACACACTTCTACTGGGGTTGCCAGTCGGACATCACCCATCGTCTTCGTTCGGCAAATGAGAGGCTTGACAAGGCATCGTGTGACTGGTGCCGTAGCTTGGGAAAGTGCCCGGCGCTACCTTTTCCAGTCTGTCACATATCCTCGGCGCCTGCAGGCTTCCTGAGACTTTCTGCGGCATTAGGCTACCGCTAATGACAGCACTTGCAACTCTTGTGGGTTTTTGGTTTTGTTTTTGTTTTGGCTCTAGATACTGTATGGAGTTCAAGACTGAGTCATTGACTCATCACTGTGCTCTGGAAAACCGACCCCTGACTCGATGGATGCAGTATCTCCGGGAGGGGTACACGGTGTGCGTGGACTGCCAACCCCCAGCTATGAACTCTGTGAGCCTTCGCTGTTCTGGAGATGGCCTGGACTCGGATGGGTAAGGGAGAGACATTCGCTGAAGGGTCTTTCTGGTTTTTATTTGGAGATATTTGTTCTGTGTCATGAACAGCAAATCAGGGCATGATTTGGGAGTCCAAACCCAAGTAAGGAGAATCTTCTGTCTAGCAATTCCTGAATCCAGGGCCCCGTTTACACTGCGGGACTCAGAGGCTCTGTATCAGTGATGAATGGGTAAATTTGGATCTTGGTTTGGACCATGCTGCCAAATGACCACTGAAAACATGATCACTCCAAAGCAGTGTTTTGAAAACCACTTGAATCCGAACCTCTTTGGATGCTGATTTAAAAACTACGGATTCCCAAGCCCCACGTGAGCCTAAAGGAATCAGAGTCTTTGGGGGTGGATTTTTAACAATCTTCGAGGTCAGGAGTTGGCAGAGAGTAGATACTCTCAGCTTTGGGGGCTGTATGGTCTGTCTCACTACTCAACTACCATCATGGCATGGAAGCAGCCACAGACACTGAACAGATGCACTTGGCTCTGTTCTAACGTTGTATCTGTGGACACGAAGATTCGAATTTCATATAATTTTCCTGTGTCATGATATATTATTTTGATTTTCTTTTGACTTTATTTTTTTTAATTTTTTTTTAACGTTTATTTATTTTTGAGACAGAGAGAGACAGAGCATGAACGGGGGAGGGTCAGAGAGAGAGGGAGACACAGAATCTGAAACAGGCTCCAGGCTCTGAGCCATCAGCACAGAGCCTGATGCGGGGCTTGAACTCATGAACTGTGAGATCATGACCTGAGCCGAAGTCGGACGCTCAACCGACTGAACCACCCAGGTGCCCCTCTTTTGACTTTTTAAAACAAACAACAAAAAACAATTCTTGACCAACAGACCACACAAAAACAAGAGGTAGGCTGGATTTGGCCCATAGGTTGTGGTTTGCTGACCCCTGCCCAGATGATTCACTCCCACAGCGATGTTTCAGAACCACTGCTCAGTGGGATGGTCATAACACCACAGCTGAGACGGTGGTGGGCGCAGGTTTGCAGGATCAGAAACTGATAGAAACCTATGGATTGGCCAAAAGAATTGACCCTGAAAACATTTAATTACCCTGAATATCTATCCCAGTCTTGTACTCATTTATCAGTTAAATCCAAGGGCACTATTCCTAACCAAGAGAAGAGTAGACCTCATGCTGGTCAGCTATCGGACAAGGGCCAATTTCGGTCGCACGTAGATTACAGTTTTAAGTATATCAGGTGGAACTGGTAAAAGTACAGATTAGAAGGTAAAATGTGAACCTTCTCAGCTAGTCATTACTCCCAAAGTGTATTTTAATATTTAATAACTTGAATTTATGTTTATTAGTCACTTGTGCCTAATAGCCTTTGTAAGGAGTACACGACATGAGCAGTAAAGTGGGTAAGAAACCAGATATTCAGACTTAAATTTTTCTGAATATCTCATCTATATTTTGTCTTTAAATGAACTTATAATTTAATTTGTATCCATAAAGTACCTTGAACCCTGGCTGAATTTCCAGTGACCTTAAAAATTCATTTTAACAATCTGGCTTCACTCTTCCCGCTTCTCCTGTTTTTTTCATTATGGAATCAAAGAGTTGGAGGTGATTACAAAAGATCGTTTGGGCAGAGCCCTCTAATTTTAATACACATGAACTAGGGAGCCATTTTCCTCTGTGTAACACTTCATATATTCAGATCAAGTGAGAGAAATGAACACGGTAACCTCAAACTGCTCTCTCAACGACGGTGTCCTCAAATAGAGATGAATTTGTAACTTGCTTTGACAGAACCCAAAGAAGGGAAGCTCAGTTTGTGATCACTTTGTTTTTTTAAATTTCAATTTGTCATGCACTTCAAAATTCCAAATACAATCATTCTTTAAACAACAACAAAACCCCTCAATTTATAATTCTGTAAATTAGAATTTTCTTTGGTTTGCTTTTAGCGTAACTGCCATTTTCAAAATATCGTTTCAGAAATCAAACTCTCCACTGGCAAGCAATTGGCAATCCTCGATGTCAAGGAACTTGGAAAAAAGTTCGGCGAGTAGATCAGTGCTCTTGTCCAGCTGTTCACAGCTTTATTTTTATATAGATGGCGATGTAAATATTTCAGAGTGTGTTTGTAAACATGCCAAATATTTACCAAGTCATGTTCAGTGCTACATAAACCTTCAAAAACCGTTTGGCCCAAGTCCCTGAACACATGTCATTGCCACACTCTGAAGAAGAGAAAGAAAATTTACGGGCCAGTTCCGAAGATACGTAGTGCCTTTATTTTCATTTTTGCTACACTGAGGCTCCTGTGGTCCTTGGCCTTCTGCAGAGTCAGTCTCATTCAAGAGGTGGCCCACACAACACAAAATACATGTCTCTTTGCACTAAAATTACTACAACATGGTCCATGTATTGGTGGGTTAAATTGTCATTTAAGGTATCCATGCTTTGAATGTCGCATTCTTTCTTTCTATTCTGTAATCTCTTAAAATCTTCTCACTTTAAAATATGTTATACAGGTGTATATGCACACGGTCACATATACATTGCCCATATATTATTCCATAAATTGTGAAAGAATAATTTCAAGAAAATAGTCACAAGTAATTTTCAACAGGACATGTCGTTTAAGATTTAGGAAGCATTTTGTAATGGAAAACCAACAGCTAAGTTAAAAATGCTTTTTTGAAGAAGAAATTGTTTTTCGTTAATTGACAAGACCAATCACATGTCCATTCTAGGTCCACACAAGTTCCTTAAATGCGGTAACTTTCACGAGGAGAATTTTGGCACCAACGGATGAAACAATGGTTTGAGTGCGAAAATTTTACCATTAGCGTCTAAGATGATTTCCAAGGCTTAAAACTTGATGCTGACTAAAATAATCTTTCAGATTTCAGTTCAAACTAAGTTCAAGTTTAACCCAGGTAGGCTTACTGCTTTTTTTCTACAGCATACAGTTTCTTATGTTTGGGGTGGAAGGCAGAGGTATAAATGATGGAAGACGTGGACTTTATTACAAATGTGATGCTCTCACACATACACAGAGAAGTATTAGTCTTCTTATCTTATAATTGGAAAACCAGTGAAGCAGAGGCAAGGTGGCTTGTTGAAGGACCCGGGAGGACTGGTCACTCAGCAGGCAGCCCCAGAGCGGAATCTCTGCCTCTCAGCCAGACTCAGCTGTGATGAAAAGCCAGATGATGTCAAAGACAGCCGTGAAAGCTAAGCCCTTTCCACAATTTTGAAACAAATTCTAAACCTAGGATATTTTCTCTGGAGAACGGCATCTTAAAATTCAAACTTCTTCTGTTTCATTTGTATAAGATATTATTCACTAACAAATGATTTACTAAAATACGCATTTCTTGGTACTTATCATGTAATGACAGAATGACAATAGCAAATCACTAGGGATGGAAAAATTCCTCGATATTTGATGCTGAGAGTAGCAATATTTCTGACTATATATTCATTTAACTGTCAGAGTTGTTTTTATGGTAAATTACATTCTTCAGAAGTTAATAATAAAAAATTTGAGTCTCATCAAGGTTAGGAAACTTAAACTGTAAGTTCAGTATTAACATTTTAAGACCATTTCTAACATTTGTAAAGCAAGATTTTTGAAGCTTTCCTGGGTAATTTTAATGTTACTTAAAATTTTTATACCAGTTAATAAACTTTCTGCTCACATTTTTAAGAGGTCTTGACTTGTTTGACTAGAAAATACCCCAATTTTCTGGACTGGTCAGAGAATGAACAAAATTTCACCAAAAACAAAATTTAAAAAAATCCTTCAGAAGTGATAGGCATACATATAAAGACTATCAGCGGTAAAGCTATGCTGTATTTATAGTTCCAGGATGTGTTCTATCATTTAACATATTTGAGTTGTATAAAATCATTTTTCACCTTATGTATTTAGTTTCTAGTGCTGGCCATTTATTACTTTCACAGTGAAGTACACTTTTTATTTTTTATTTTTTTAAATGTTTATTTTTTGAGACAGAGTGTGAGCGGGGGAGGGGTAGGGAGAGAGGGAGACACAGAATCCAAAGCAGGCTCCAGGCTCCGAGCTGTCAGTACAGAGACCAATGCAGGGCTCGAACCCACGAACCGTGAGATCATGACCTGAGCCAGTCAGACGCTTAACCGACCGAGCCACCCAGGCACCCCACAGTGAACTATACTTTTGTTATTTCTGTTCTTGAGAAGAATTTCATAGGCTAGAAGACTTAAGTATTAAATAATGGTTTTGAGAAGCTTGTCATTAATTCTAGCAGAGTCCAAGGAAACAATTCATGACTGAAACTCATAGTCCAAGGGACTAAAGAAGAACTAAGAATTCAATTTTCAAAGTTAAAGATCAGAGTATTTGAGACCTCTTCTCAGATATACTTTCTCAGTGAGTATCATACAGCTAGGGTCCTTTCTACAGACACTCTACAATGATGTGTAGATCATAGAATTACTTAACAGATTGATTTTCAAAAGTGTATGTGGAAAGTAATTTGAACAAAAATAAATATACCAAAAAATATGTATACCCACTCAGGAAGGACAAAGGAAAGAATTAGGAATGGTGATCACTCAGAAGGGGAGCATGAAAAAGAAGAGATGGGAGGAAAAAAAGAAAAAGGATCAAGGTAAACTATAACCACATTATTCTCTTTTTACGATCTTTCTTGGGATGTTTTTATTTGCGATTGCTATAAATAATTAAGCATGAATACCAACAGCAATAATGTAGCCATCATATCTAGGTATGCGTAAAACGATGCAAAACTGGTTCTACCCTCTAAGAATATTCTAGTGAAGGTTCATATATATAACTCAAGTTGTTTAGAAAACAGAGACCTGGACATCTCATCAGTATTCGTGGATGCTTGAGGTCTAATGGAATAAGTCCTCCAAAACCTAAGGGAAAATAATTTTAAAACTAGCATTCTCTATCAGCCAAACTACCAATAAAGCGTGAAGGCAAGATAAAGACTTCCAGAGGTACAAGGATTCAGAAGCCTTATTAGGGTCCTAAATAGGGTGTGTTTGTTTTTTTTTTTTTCCATTTAAACATGGCAGGTTGAACATATATTTGCCTCCCAATTCCCAATAAACTTACAGCTAAAGGATTTTTTTTTTTTTTAAGATAAAAAATTGAATGATAAGAGGCTCAAGAGAGAAAAAGATAGCAGAAAAGGGATGGCCACCAGATTCTGGGACCAGAAAAGCAGATGGCTGTCTAAGAAGAGAGGAGACAGCCAAATGCCTACTGGAGTTAATCTGAGCAAGCAAGGTAATTTACAGCACCGTGGAAAGGTTCCAGATACTTCCTTTAATGGAATGGTTGACAACTGGCACATGAGACAGAGCCTTAGATTCTCTGCAGCCAGGCAACAGCCTCACAGGTCTACTCTTGGGAGGGACTCCTGATTGGAAATGCCAGAAACAACTGAGAACAGAAACTGAGTGAGTCTCCTTTCTGAACTGTGACCCCCCCCACCCGCCACCCCCAAGGTCTCTCCACCACGTTCTCTGAGATACTGCAAGCAGGGGCATATGCTTCCCTCCCTCACTCCCACTCCGGTTCGCTCGCAGCAGTATGTTAGATTCCTCTCTGAGGAAATCCATCATCCAAGAGAAGTGACTGCAGGTACTGACAGTTAAAATAGCCAAGTTCCTGTCCGATCACTATCCAGGGATGCCTGGATCTCGACGTGGGAGTGTCCATCAGTGCTCACAGAGCTTCCTGTCAGCTTTTTAATTCTCACTCATAAATATAAATGAATAGTCCAAGACAAGCAGACACTTGGGGAAAACCACTAGCAAACAGAGAAACCAAAATTAAAAAGAAAACAATCAAACAACAGAACAAACTCAGAGGCAATAAGCAATGCCAGAATGAAAAGAGATGAAATAATATCAGTCGTGAAATAAGAACAGGATGCCCAGAAAAGGGAACATTAAAACCTTAAAAAAGGAGAATTAAAACCTCTTGGATATTAAAAAGTTTGATAGGAGATACAGAAATATTGTAAAATTTGGAAGTTTAGCAACATTTCCCCCACAAAGTAAACAAAAAAATTACACAGAGAAATTAGGAGGCAAAAGATAAAAAATCAGAAGATCAGAGACCCAACATCTGGATAATGGGAATTCTAGAGATTACAAAGAAACTAGAAGGGAGATTACTAAAGAATAATACGTTTTTCAGAATTTAGCATATGCATTTCCAAAGCCACTAGGTGTCTGTCTCATTAGTTAAAAAAAAAAACCCAAAAAACAAAAAACAGGGGCGCCTGGCTGGCTCAGTTGGAAAAGTATACAACTCTTGACCTGAGGGCTGAGTTTGAGTCCCATGTTAGATGTAGAGATTACGTAAATAAACTTCAAAAAAAAAAAAAAAAAAAGAAAAGAAAAAAATTCACATCCAAGCACATTACCATGCAATTCTAGATCATTGGAGACATAAGAGAATCTAAAAGCTTCCAGAGAGAAAAATGTAGATCACATGCCAAGGATTAGTAATCACAATGGTTATCAGACTACCTAAAGCAGTATTTGGCAACAAAGGCAAGAAAGCATTGCCTTTGAAATTCTATGACAAAGTATTTTCCAAATTAAAATTCTACATCCCATAAAATTATCGGTCAAATACAAGGATAGAATAAGGATATTTTCAAACATGCAAGATGTAATAATTTTCCATCCTATGCATCTTTTTCTTGAGAAGGTACAGAAAGAGGTGTTGTACCTAAATGAGAGTGTAAACCATGAAAGAGGATCCAGGAAATAGGAAATCCAATGCAGGAGAGATGACTGGAGTCCCCAGGGCAAAGATGATAAGCTTGAGAGCTGTGTGGCAGGCCTGGAGGGCGACGAGATGCAAGAGAGCAGGAGGAAGGGTGTCATCAAGAAAACAATGAAATCAACAGAATATCTGACATATTTCAATGTATTCAGAGATTTTCAGTTGGGTCAGAGAATCTGGAGACGATAAATGATGGGTACATACAGCTCAGGTGTAACGGAGGGTTGTAATAATACAAACACTGATTCCTGATTTAACCAAATGTGTGTACAAATACCCTGGAAGAACCGGGGAGGAGAAGCATGCATATGGTGCAATGTGTGTGTTTGTGGGAACTCGGGGCAGAGCATGCAAGAGACCCAAAAACCTCATCCTATATAGCGGAGGGTCAATAATCTAACAGCTCCAACTGGAAAATAACAAACAGCAGTATAAGCATATTTTTATTAACTATAAAAATCAATCCTTGAGAAGAGAGTTGAAAGAGTTCAGAATGGTTGGTCACCTTTAAGGAGAACTGTGGGGGCAGTGAAAGGGCAGAATGTTTTCCATTTTAAGCTCCATGTTAAAATTTTACTTTTGAAACTACGAACATGGATTGCTTTAGAAATGGAGATAAAAATTCCAAGGAAAAATTGAAAATGGAAGTATGGTCAAAATGTGAAGCAAACTAAAATATGGCATGATTTTGAGCTACTGGGGAAGGGGGAATGGAGAGAGAGAGAATACAATTTACCTTGACACTTCTTTGAATTGCATAAATTCATGCTATAAGATTACATTTTTTGAGTTAGTCACACTTCTAGGATCTAATGTGAATAATATAGTCACTCTATAATCATAATACAGGTTTATTGGTTTCTGATTTTTTAGAATCAACCCATATCTAAAGCACAAAATATTCCATTATAATTATTAGACTGAAGGCTAAAAACGAACCAAATCAATCCAAACAGAGCCCTTGACCATGTGCTAGTAATAGGAGGGTGTGGGAAGCTGGGGAGAGCAGAAACGCAGAGTTTAGGGGTCCTGATTTCCTCATCCTACATCATGGAGCCAAGGAATCCTGTCTGAAGCTGATGGCTTAAGAGGAGCTTCAGTAACTCAAAGAAGTACTCTGAACTGAACACAACTCAGGAGGAGCACCGGGAGGGGAGGAAAGTGGAGGGGGAGGGGAGTTAAATGTCTCCTGTGTCACATCAGGCAGTTACTGTTAATAGTAACAGCCCAGGGTAAGTACTCGGGAAGCACAAGCAAAATGACTCATCACAGGATTCACTTGGCTAACAACTCAGCAGAGTTGTTACTGTAGTTTTTAACCACTTAGTAGTAGTAGAAAGCCTTAGAATTAGATGCTTAAAAAAAAAAAAGCATCTCTGAAATAATGACAAAGTACTTGACAATGAAAAATACACCTCAATTACAGGCGCATTTTGAGCAATTCTTGTGTGTCATGCTTGCTGCTGCTCCTGCTGAGTCCCACTGGTATTGAGAACAGTGAGCTGGGCTTTTTTTTAAGAGGGACATCAACTTCCATGGACTAAAGAGGGGAGAGAATTCTGTCTTTTTTCTTTTTTTTTTTGATAGAGAAAAGTGTTAATTATGGGCCATCAGCAACACAAGTTCTGTCACTCACAATGTAATTCTGCCAGTGCAAGTCAAAATAACTGAAGCTCGATTCCTCATCGGTGACCTGTACTTATTAAAACCGTTGCACCTCATCAGGGTTTTGTAAGAGTTATAATCCATGCAAAGCAAAGCACTCACAAATTTATAAAGACAAAGACGGATGTGAGCACCTCAAGGACTCAAGTGGAAAAGGAAAACATTCTTTAAATAATTCTCTTGTAAAAAACAAAAACACTGAGAAAGTATTATTCTTTTCCTTTGAGACTTGTAGATTTTACAAAGCATCACATTTCTTATGTCAAATTTGTCTTCTATTTTTGCTCTTTCAACACAGATTAGATTTCAGTGAAGCCTTACTTTAAACGTTGAGGTATTTTGACATATGAAGGGGTATGTGGTGGGGAAGGGTAAGTAAAAACAAACAAGTTTTTGGCTCTGGGCTGCAGTTCCCTCTTCCTTTGCCCTCCTTTGTGATTCTGGAGCTGGGCTGAGCCAACATCTCTTGACCTAACAGTTAAGCTTTATCAACAGAGGGCGCTGGAATAACTCCTAGTGACAGCAGCCCACGCCCTTCCTTCCAGAGATCCTATTATCCAGCGTGCTAGCTCTGTGGTAGAGTTCCAGCTGCAGCCTCCCCACACCACCCAGCAATGGTGGGCTGCTTTGCCAGGGCAGCACCACCTGCACCCTCTGCCAGTTTCTTCACCTCCAGCGGGCTGTGCTCCGCCATTGGGCAGAGGAAAGGGGCACCATTTTACACTCAGAAGTTCCATTATCGCCTTCCTCAGCAAGGGAGGCAGAATGCAAGCCCAACGCGACACTGAAGTGGGGAATTAAACAGGGACACCCAAAAGACTGTATTCTTGGAGGAAAACTGAACCAGAAGTAAATCCAAAACTCTCCCCCTCTCCCTAAGGAACTGTGGGAGCATTACCTTGGCTTAATTGTCACCACAGTCCGCTGTCCTGTGGCTTTGTGTCCCAAATTCTCCTTATCAGGCTGGTCTTTAGAAACCCCATTTTGTTAGCTTACTTTAAAAGTGGTTCTAGGGGCGCCTGGGTGGCGCAGTCGGTTAAGCGTCCGACTTCAGCCAGGTCACGATCTCGCGGTCCGTGAGTTCGAGCCCCGCGTCGGGCTCTGGGCTGATGGCTCAGAGCCTGGAGCCTGTTTCCGATTCTGAGTCTCCCTCTCTCTCTCTGCCCCTCTCCCGTTCATGCTCTGTCTCTCTCTGTCCCAAAAATAAATAAATGTTGAAAAAAAAAATAAAAGTGGTTCTAAATTTGGAAACTTCCAAACCTGGAAGAAAAAAAAAAAAAAAGAGAATTAAGACATTCCCAGCTTCAGAAGTAACTGCTCACCAAACAAAGTCCAATATATTTTAAAGAAAATAAAATCTAGAACTCAAAAGCAAAGGTCAGCAAACTAAAGCCTGCAAGTTAAATCTCGCTGCCGGTTGTTTTTGTAAATATAGTTTTATTGGAACACAGCCACGCCTACTCAGTATTTATGTGTATGGCTAACTCCAAGAAGACTTGACACACTGTTTGGCCCACAAAGCCTAAACTATTTTATCTGGCCCTCTAGAGAGAAAACTTGCCAACCCCTGGCTTAGACCATTGATATTTAATATAATTATTGACATGGTTGGATTCCAGTGTGCCATATTTTTGTTTGCCCCTGTGGTTTTGTTTTTGCTTCCTGCCCTTCCCCCCCCCCCCATCACCTTTCATTTTCTTTTGGGTTATTTGAATAGTTTTTAATATTCCATTTTATGTTGGCTATATATTTGGGTTCTTTAACATGGTTTCCTAAGAGTTACAATATCATGCCTAACTATTCAGTTAATTTAGGAATCAATATTATTCCTAATATTAGACTTCATGTAAATTGGAAAAGCCTTGTGGCAATAAACTGAAGCAATTCTGAGACTGAATATAAAAATGTACCTCATATGACCTTACAGACCTTATATGACAACAAACCCTGACCCACAAACTCTGCAGCAACCAGTTTAGGTTGCCAAATGAAACGTCTGTAGCAATCCACCCAGAACGGTCAGGACTTGGTCGATGACTGCCAACATCCTGATATTTTGTCCAAACTAAGGACCAATCTGAGTAAGCCAAATATGTTCCCCAAAACAATCACATAAGATGCCTGCTGCTAGTTGGCCAGGCTCCAGTTTCCTCATGCCAATGGCTTCCAAACAGAGCATGCCTGAAGCTTTGTGTTTTCACCGTAAAGCTTTCCCATTTACAAACTTCTTTCGGCCTGTGTCTCTGCAAAACACAAGTAGTCATGGCTGACTCCCTCGCTATAACATGCCCTGAAGAAAACAGCCTGTCCTCACTTCTGAGTGGTTTTTATCTCCACAACTCAAAGATTCAACATAGTAAAGGTGATATAATCATATATTACTGTATAAAAATGAACAAACTACAGCTACATCCATGAATCGAAAGAAAAAACACCATAAAATTGGTTGTTTCATTTAATCTGCTTAAATGCCTCAAGTCAAAAAGAGAAACAAGACATTCTCCTGGCCTTTGCAAATTGGCTGAATTGGGGCTCGTTCAACGTTCAGCCGATCACTTACCACTCTGCTTTATCTTCCACCTCCTGTATGTGTGAAGCTCAAAGATTAGAGGTAGAGGCCTAGGGTCCTGCCAGGTCTGAGACTGTGCCGTCCTGGGCACGTGGGCGGCCTTCTGGATTCTGGTTTACATGAGTCCTTCAAAGCGCCTTTCCTGCGCACCTCCCCACCCCCACGTATCTTGCTCCCCAGATTTTTCAGTCTGTGTGCCATTCCTGACTCTAGGCAGCTATAGGCAATGTTTTTAAAGCCCCTTGAGAGTTCAAAAGGGGTAAGACAAAGGGAAACTTCTGGATTAAACTCTCAGAGAAATGCCAGACAGGTCAAAACACAACAGTGTGGTGAGAATGAGGTGCCCCTCCGGCACCATCAAGCCACACCAAGAAAACCAGCCACTGTCCCAAGTGCGGAAAGCAGGAACACCAAAAATTTCTCATGCAAGATGTAGTAGCCTCTTTATTAAGCACTCCTCCAGTTGTCTTAATTATATTCTCGAGTTTCAAAAATTAGATTCTCATAGTATTTGCCAGCTTCATGGTTGCCTCAGTAAAGGGAAAAGTCTTCGGAGCTCCCT
Organism: Herpailurus yagouaroundi; assembly: GCF_014898765.1. Taxonomy (NCBI): domain Eukaryota; kingdom Metazoa; phylum Chordata; class Mammalia; order Carnivora; family Felidae; genus Herpailurus; species Herpailurus yagouaroundi. The sequence continues at coordinate 11,858,142 of NW_024412406.1, forward strand.
ACTCCACCATTTCAGTGAATGTCACTACATGGCATCTTACAAAGATGAGACTTTAGAGACGGAGGCCGCCAGGGGCTGGAGGCATGACGCCAACAGGGAGAGGAGTGGCAAGGGGAGGCAGCCCAGTGGTGGTGGAACTGCTCAGGATCTTGCCTATGGTGGTGAAGATGTGAACCTACACAAGTGATAAATTATTTAGAACTAAATACACACCCACCATACGGTACAAGTAAAACTGGGGAATGTTCAGTACACTGGTGGATTGTCTTAGTATCCTGATGGTGAGACGCTGTAGTTTTATGAATATTGTGGGGAAAAAAATTGGAGGAACAAGTGTACAAGCAACCTCTCTGTATCACTTAACAACTTCATGTGAATCTACAATTATCTCAAAAATTTTAAAGAAAAAATTCAGATTTAAGATGAAGTTTTAGAAATACATTATTCAACTTATTTTGCTTCTCCTTTTTACATATCCACAAGTCATATGATAGAAATTTATCTTTAAACTAAAATACCTCTTTTAATAAGTAAAATAAAATTCTCAAGAAAGCACCATAGTATAGCATAAACACACTGATCTTTTTTAGTGGCACATAAAATAATTGAACATCTCACAGTTAATGGAAACTTAGAATTTGATGATTTATGGTATGTTTGGAATGAGGTTTACTTACAGGTCCATTTTGGCTCTTGTCGCTAGCTTTGGCACAAACCATCAAAATGTCTGTAATAAGCAATGGCAGTAACTAGTAAAGGACAGTCAAGAAGCATATAGTAATTATCCACATTTCCGTTTACTAGATGTATAAGAAAATAAATTCAGGAACAATGGGAAAGTAATGTATGCAACTTTAATAAGAAATGAAATACAGATTACAAAATACTCCCATTTAATTTTGTACACCAATACTTCAATATTTTCACTCATTAAATAAAGCACATGTGACTCCAAATGTCAAAGAATGCTCTTGGTTTATGACTAAATCCTCTAAAGAATAAAAGGTTGGTGAGAACTTAAAATTGTTAAGGTATTATGACATTGTTTATTTAGCATTTAACACAGACATCAAATAATCATGGTTAATACCAATTTAAGCATTTACAGAATACTACTTAGGCCCAATACTGATGTATTAAATGAAAATATCATAGAAACTGGTATTTATGGGACCATATTATAAAGCAGATTTTTTTAACACTGAAACAAAGTTAAATGTACCTAAATGAGACATGAAGCTATTCTTGGTAATAGTACAAATTTTGTTGTATGGATATTACTATTTTTAAGTTTTCTCCCTTATATGAAACTACTGTAAGGAAAATTTAAGTATATTACAAGTCATGGATTGCTTTGTACATTCTATAAATAAACATATTAGTAACTAATATATTAAGGCCATAAATCAAGTCTTAGAGAAACTTTACTTTTATGTGTGTTACCAAGGTGAAGTCAGTCTACAGATGCAGAATAGGTTAACAGGAATACATTTTTTCTCTTACCAGGTTTTCATGGTTTTTTTTTTTTTTTTGGCGGGGGGATAGGATTTGGGGATAAGATTATTGAAAGCACCAGGGTTCAACAAATTTACATTTTTTCAAAGGAAAAATATTCTTTAAGAATGCAATGATGGCATAGAATTTTACTCTTATAGCATCAATCTTCAGATTAAAGTGACACTGTAATCATACTGTAAAGCTTTAGATAAGAATTTTAAGACACATCAATGACCACCGGTTTCAAACAAAGTGCCGTGATCAAACTATTTAACTGCCATTTTACCAAGCTTTTACAAACACATTCAGTCTTCACTGTCTGAGCAAATTAGTTTTAGCTTCTTCATAGTCCTCCATCTGTCTTTTAACATGACGCCTGTTCGGTTGTTGAATTTATAATGTAATAGTATTTTAGACCAGTGTCCCTCTCCGTATTTCCTCACACCAGATCTCAGATTCTTGTCTTCTTCCCAGAGCCATGCCTTATGATAAAATATAGAACAGTTATTCACAGAAATAAAATTCTTTAAAAAATTAAAGAACATACTATAAATCCAACTGTTTTTAATCAAAATAATATTAAAGTTTCTTTTTTTTTCTTAATGTTTATTTTTGAGAGAGAGAGACAGTGTGAGTAGAAGAAGGGCAGAGAGACAGAGGGAGACACAGAATCCGAAGCAGGCTCCAGGCTCTGAACACAGAGTCCGACACGGGGCTTGAACTCACGAACCACAAGATCATGACTGGAGCCAAAGTCGGACGCTTAACCAACTGAGCCACCCAGGCACCCCAGTATTAAAGTTTCTAAAGGAGGAAGAATTTGCATGTACATTTCTTACATTTCTGTAACAGCTTATAAGCTGTGGATCCATTTCACAGACAACAGAAGGTATACAAAATTTTACATAACATTTCAGAGGCTACCTAGACTCTCCTTTAAAATATCTATCATGGGGCGCCTGGGTGGCTCAGTCGGTTAAGCGTCCAACTTCGGCCCAGGTCATGATCTCACAGCTTGTGAGTTCAAGCCCCGCATTGGGCTCTGTGCTGACAGCTCAGAGCCTGGAACTGCTTCAGATTCTGTGTTTCCCTCTCTCTCTGCCCCTCCCCTGCTCACGCTCTCTCTTACAAAAAAAAATAAGTGTGAAAAAAAAAATCTATCACTTTTACAATCCCCAAGTTAAGAATTTCTGTTATGTAAGAAGTTGCTACAGTTTTGTTCAGTTTTTTAAGTTTATTTTTATTTATTTTGAGAAACAGAGAGCAAGCGGGGGAGGGGCAGAGAGAGAGAGGGAGACAGAATCCTAAGGAGGCTCCGTGCTGTCAGCGCAGAGCCCAGTGTAGGGCTTGAACTCACAAACCGTGAGATTATGACCTGAGCCAAAATCAAGAGTTGGATGCTCAACTGACTGAGCCACCCAGGCACTCCAGTTTTGTTTGGTTTTAAAAAGTATCGGGGTGCTTGGACGGCTCGATCAGTTAAGCTTTGGACTTCAGCTCAGGTCATGATCTCGTGGATCATGAGTTCGAGCCCCGCGTCGGGCTCTGTGCTGACAGCTCAGAGCCTGGAGCCTGCTTGGGATTCTGTGTTTCTCTCTCTCTCTGCCCCTCCCACTCATGTGTGCACTCCTTCTCTCAAAAATAAAAAAATAAACATTAAAAAAATAAAGAAAAAAATAAAAAGTAGTCATTGGTTTATGCAAATTTCAGATATACACCACAGCTTTCTTGTTCTAAGCTGAGCTAATTACTTTTAATAGAATGCACAGATGGTACCTCATACAACACAAAAGCTCAGATCTCTTAAAAAATAAATTAATATTCTCTGCCTGAATCCCCTTTAGGTTTCTGGGTACAAATTTAAACAGTATTTTCCAGTGGATCACATACAGCAGAGGTTAGCAAGCTACTGCCAAACTCCAGCCTTAGGCTGTTTTGCACTGACCAGAAGCTAACAACGGTTTTTACATTTCAAAATAAGGTTTTTAAAGAAGAAAAAAATATGTGACAGAAACAGTATATGGCCCATAAAGCCTATTAAAATATTCACTACCTGGCCCTGTGCAGAGTTTGCCAACCTCTCACCTAGAAGTTAGTTATAATTTTGTCAAGTGAAGGTTAACCTCAGTTTTTAACATTAAGTATTTAATTTTTTCTTCTTGAAAAAGAGTTACTTTAATTTGATGCATTATTACTCTGTGATTGTTTATGCCTTCTTTTGTTTGATCTGAATGTTTGGAATCTTGCAAACTTAATTTCATCTGTGATTTAAAGGCAATTTCATCTGTGTCTTGCAAAACATCATATGGAACATGTGATCATATAGCAAATAATAACATCATCTTTAAAAGTTTAAAGAGGCCCACTCCTACCTTCTATAAAAGGAGTTGATGCCATAATTGGCTTCACGGTGTCAGAACAAAAAGAAAACACAAGGACAGTACAATTTCATTTGAGTCTACTCTTTCGTTTCCTCTTTTTCGTTTCTTCATTTTCGATATCTGACTTCTTAGATTCCATTCATAATATCATATAATAAACAAAGGGTTTAAGATGACATTTTGGGACATAAAAAATCTGTATTTCTTGTACTTTTCTATCTTTTGCTTTCTTTTTTTTTAAGTTTATTTAATTATTTTGAGGGGGGGAACACGTGTGCGCATGAGCATGAGTGGGGGAGGGGCGGAGAGGGAGTGAGAGAATCTGAAGCAGGCTCCACAGAGTGTGGAGCCTGATGTGGGGCTTGAACCCATGAAACTGTTGAGATAATGACCTAAACCAAAGTTGGATGCTCAAACGAGTCACTGAGGCGCTCCTGCTTTCCTTGAAATATTATACATAGAATCAATAAAAAAAATGATAACAACCCTGGTCAAGCCCATAACCCACAAAATATAAAGAGCATATAACAAATTAAAACGCACCATTTTCTCTCCTATGGTTAAAAATGTTTTATGTAACTTATATTTGAAAATCGTATTGTCATTTTTAAGGTCTTTCAGAAGAAAAAACCAATGCTCTATAATGCCTTAAAATGATACTATTTATAGTACCAAAAAGCCCCCAGTTACAGTAATTCCCATTACATACCATCTCTGGGGAAAAAAGTCTTTGTTGTCGAAAGACATTTACTTTTACTCTTTAATAGAATACATTTACAAAAGGAAGTCTCTTTTTAACCTGTGACGATGGGGCACCTAGGTGGCTCAGTTGAGGTAGGCATCCAACTCTTCATTTCAGCTCAGGTCATCATCTCATGGTCAGGAGATCAAAGAGATCGAGGAGATCAAGCCCCAAGTGGGGCTCTGTGCTGGGTGTGGAGCTGGCTTAAGATTCTCTCTTTCTCCTTTCCTTCTGCCCCTGCCCTGCTTGTGCACATGTGCTCTCTCTCTCTCTCTCTCTCTCTCTCTCTCTCAAAAACCCATAAAACTGTGACGAGGCAGGCAGAAATACCTTTGTCTGTCTCACAGACAAATGCAGCAAGGAGAATCTGTCCAATCAGAAGAATGAAAACGTTAACACAAAATAAGATGAAATCTGTCACTCAACTGAAAAAAATTGTCCCACCAAAAAGCCAACAGTGGAAAGCTAAAAATAAAATGAGGTACTTGTGATAGACAAAGAATTCTTTTTTGGCAATAGTAAACAGTGACAGACAATACCATCTATGTTCTATTATTTAAATTATGTAGTTGATAACCCGTGTTTTTTTTAAAATACCAAAAAAAGAAAAAAACTTTTTTTTTTTTTATATATATATCTATAAATAACACGTACAATCTCATTTGGAATTGTTGCCAGAAGAACTACAGGGAAAGGTCAAAGTATGAGGCAGGGGTGCCTGGGTGGCTCAGGTGGTTAAGCGTCTGACTTTGGCCTAGGTCATGCATGATCTTGCCATTCCCGAGTTCGAGCCCAGCCTTGGGCTCTGTGCTGACAGCTCAGAGCCTGGAGCCTATTTCGGATTCTGTGTCCATCTGTCTGTCTGTCTGTCTCTCTGTTCCTCCCTCCCCTGCTCATACTCTGTCTCTCTCAAAAATAAACAAACATTAAAAAAAAAAAAATTATGAGGCAGATGGGCACCTGGTGGCTCAGCTGGTTAAGCGTCTGACTCTTGGTTTCAGCGCAGGTTGTGACCTCGTGGTTCATGGGATCAAGCCCCGAGTGGGGCTCTGTGCTGGCAGTGGGGAGCCTGCTCGGGATTTTCCCTTCCATTCTCTCTTCCCCTCCCCAGCTTGTGCTCACTTTCTCAAAATAAATTAATTAAAAAAAAAAAAATGTATGAGGCTGAGACTTCTAGTTCTGGGACATATAAAAAGCTTGGAAAGATCACTCCAGTTCTCAAAAGAAAAAAACTAAACTGAAAGTCAACGACTCTTTGTAGATCCACTAGAGAATTAATGCCAATAGGCAAACTGCTAACATAAAAACTAGAAAAACAAAAAGGGTGATATAGAGAATCACAGCTTATCAGGAAAAGAAGCTCACAGCTAGAGCCAGTACTGATAGAAACACGTAACTATGATGGGTGAAGTGATGGAGACTCACTGTGGACAAGTTTGAATTAAAAAACTCCAGGTGCCCACAACTCCAACTCATCTCCAGCCAACTCCAGCCCCCGCTAGAGGAAATAAAAGCTGAGAGGCACATTGGATGGTTTTAGCCCGGGACACAACTCAGTCAACGAATTAGAAAAATCACAAAACTATAGAATACTTCCCCTCCTCCTGCATCTCACCATGGTATCTGGGCTCCTGTAAAACAACTGCCTCAGCTGGAAAAACTGCTTCAAATTCTTACTAGGGAGTCTCTAGGGAAAACCAAAGACAGGAAGGGAGACAAAAATAAGGAAATATAATGAATACCTGTTTTTTCCTAGATTGACGTTTTCTGGAAGTTACTGGCTGACTGTTCAAAATGTGTCTTCTCTTGCTTTCAGTGGTTTGTCTGTTTTTTTCCTTTCCTCTACCTAAATGTAGAAATATAGTCATCAAAAACTGTGTCACATTAAAATAAAAAAGGGGATTATATTTTGAAAGTTTCCATGAAATTCCTATCTAGTATTTAGCTATTTTAAATAAAAGAACTCTGGCTGTTTAATTTTTTCCCCTTTGAATCTGGAAGCAGCATGGTACAATGCAAAGATCAGTTTCCGAAAATCATAGGGGGTATTGAATGCTGATGCTGACTCTTTTATATGTCTTTAAACAAGTTATTTTACCTCCCAGAACCATTTCTCATCATCTGCTAAAAAAAAAAAAAAAAAATTGAGTAATATTTATCTTACAGGATTGTTGAAATTTACTTAGGATAATGCTTAAGGAATATCTGACCTAGTGTAAGAATTGTAACCCTTCCCCATTCCTTCTTTTTTACATATAGTCAGTTTAGTAAGACAAAAATAAATGTACATGTTACTGAAAAGAAATAGAACTTAACTACTGAAAGAAAACTGTTTATGTAAAAACACTGAAAATCTCTACAAATAAAGAGTTTAGCAGGATGGTTGGATATAAGATCATTAAACAAAGCTCAATAGCATTTCTGTTTATTAGCAACAGTTAAAATAATTAAAACAAGCAAAAGATAATATATGCAATAGTAACAAAAAATACAATATTCTTATAAATAAATCTAGCAAAAGTAGTCAAAATCTGTATGTATAAATTATAAAGCTTTACTATGTATGTGTATATATATACACTACACATTATAAGAAAATATATGAGACAATCTAAATAAGAGAAATATGCTGCATAGGAAGACTTCATATAATATAGTCTATAACTAAAGTCTATAATTAACACTAATATATAATAACTGTGTCCATTTTTTCCAAAAGTATCTATTGTTTACAATGGAATTTCATCTTTTAAAATATTTTTTATTAAAACATTTTTTTCTAATGTTTATTTTTGAAGGAGAGAGAGAGAGAGAGAGAGAGAGAGCGCGCGAGTGGGAGAGGGGCAGAGAGAGAGAGAGGGAGACACAGAACCCGAAGCAGGCTCCAGGCTCTGAGCTGTCAGCACAGAGCCTGACATGGGGCTTGAACTCATGAACTGTGAGATCATGACCTGAGCCGGAGTCTGATGTTTAACTGACTGAGCCACCCAGGTGCCCCTAAAATATTTTTTTCTCGTTATTTATTTTGAGAGAGAGAGAGCATGCGAGCCTGTGTGAACAAGGGAGTGGCAGGGAGAGAGAATCCTCACTGTCAACACAGGGCCTGATGCATGGCTCCACGTCACAAACCATGAGATCATGCCTTGAGCTGAAATCAACAGTCAGATGCTTAACCACCCAGGTGCCCCTACAATGCAACTTCAAATAAAAATTTTAACAGGGTGTTTTGTAGAACTTAACAAGATTATTCTAAAATTATATGTGTTATGAGAAGTAGTCCGCCAATGGTCCTGAGCATCCCTTCAGTTTTTGCTGAATGTACAAGGCTTCTTTGTTTCCTGATACGAAGCAGTTTTGTAGTCAAATAGGCACCTAAGTAGGTCAAAGGAACCACAGCCTGAGCACCACATAACTACTCTTTCCTGCAGGGGTGTTTGGGCTGGGAGGGGGGTTGGGGGTGGGGGTGGGGAAGGTTGGGGGGAAACTAGCTTGTTCGCTATCATGTTTTGCTGCTTATTCAAAAAGTGCTAGGCCCTTGGCATCAAGTTCCTCAGTTACCATACAACCCATTGCCTGCACAGTGTCTATCTGGGGCCATTACACTGTCTATGGGACTTGGGATAAAGGAATCAGCACAACTATGTGGACGCCATGCTATTTGCTGTGCTATAACAAACTGTTTTGCTCTGACTTGTTAGGTCTTATTGTCTACTTGTGGCACCTGCAGAATCCTCTATGAAGTTGGGTTTTTTCCTGACAACACAGAAGACCAAAACACCGAGAACAGTCAAAATATTTCTGTAAGATGAAGGGAACTGCTCTATCACATAAGGAGTTATTATAAAACTACAGTAATTGATACAATATGGTATTGTTGCAGGAACAGACCGTATATTCTAGTCAGGCTCCAACCAGGAAAATGGAAAACACACTAGTTAAGAACAGAGATTTTCCTATTGCAAATTGTTTAAACAGGTGCTAGAGGACTATAAAAACAAAAAGGAAATTAACAAATTAGCAGAGATCAATAACTAAATTAATCATTACAGTTGGAGGTCTCAGTATTCTCTTTCAGAAACTGGTGGAACAAGTAGGCAAAAATAAGCATACCCAAATCGGAACAGCACTATGAACCAACTTGACCTAACTGACATTTTACAACACTCCATTCAACAACAGAATTCACATTCTTCTCAAGTGTACATCAACACTCACCAAGACAGACCATATTACGCACCATAAAACAAATAACTTAAAAAAAGAAAGAAATCCTACAAAGTATTTTCTCAGTCCCGAACAGAATTAAATTGGGAAGCAATAAGAGAAAGATTATCTGGAATACCTTTCAATATTTGGAAATTAAACAAAGAACTTGTAAATAGGCCATAAGTCAAAGAAAAAGTCTTAAGGGAAATGAAAAAATATTTTGAACTAAATGAAAAAACAACATCTCAAAATCTGTGGGATAAAACTAAAGCAGTAATTAAAGGGGAATTTATAGTATTAAGTGCAAATATTAAAAAAGACCTGTGAATCTAGAAATAAAGGCAACTCATATACAAAGTGGGCAGAAAGTCAGGTTGGCATCAGACTTGTCCACAGCAGCCCTCACAAAGTAAAAAAATAATGAATTGATATCCATAAAGTTATAAAAAAAACTATTTCCAAAGAATATTACATTTAGCCAAATTTCCCTTTAAGCAAAAAACACTACACATTCAAGATATAGCATAGATCCCTACGTCAATGGCATTGCACTAACACTGTATGGGGACAGATGGTAACTACCCCTAGGGTGAGCATAGCATAATGTATGGAGTTGTTACAGTAACTATGCTCTATACATGAAACTAATGTAACATTCTGTGTCAACTATATTTCAATTAAAAAAAAAAAAAAAAAAAGAGGTCCTCCTAGAGGGGAGGCTAACAGAGCAAAGTAGAGCTAAGAGACACAGAGGAAGCAGGTATGATGAAAATGCTTAAGGAGCAGGATCCAGCCACACCTGAAGGCGATGTATATCTGAACTTAGAAGTATCATGAGCAAGTAAATTCCCTTTCTCATCCCAAAAAGAAAAAAGAATAGACATTCTCAGTGATGTAAATCTTTAGAAATTATAACACCTATAATCCCATCTTTAAAAAACCATAGCCAAGGGGTGCCTGGGTGGCTCAGCCGGTTGAGCATCTGACTTCAGCTCAGGTCATGATCTCACAGTTTGTGGGTCCAAGCCCTGCACAGGGCTCTGTGCTGACAACTCAGAGCCTGGAGCCTGCTTCGGATTCTGTGTCTCCCTCTCTTTGTTCTTCCCCCACTCACGCTCTGTCTCTGTCTCTGTCTCTCCCTCAAAAATAAATAAAGATTAAAAAACCATAGCCAAACAAGAGTTAAGGAATGGGGACATCATGGTCAAAGGGTCAGTAGTAAGCAATAAATCAATTTAAATACAGATTAAACTACTTTGGGAATTATGGCTAGAAAAGAATGCTACAAACTTTGAACATATGAAATGAAACTAAGAAAAACTGGGTAACTGGGGGAGATCTTTTTTTTTTTTTTGCTAATCTCACCCTTTTTAAATAAAAATCAATCAACAGTCTAAAGTTTAAATCTATGATTACAGAGGCAACCTGACCCAACCTCTCGAAGCAGTTCATATTCTTTATCCTTCATTTTGGAGGAATCATATAGATTACTGATATACTTCTTATGAAACATGAAGTATTTACATAAAGTCAGTGAATTTTTCAGTTTCATTCTTTAGAAACTAAACGTAAATAAATTAAAAAAAAAATTTTTTTTTAATGTTTATTTATTTTTCCAGAGAGAGATTAACAGAGTGTGAGCAGGGAAGGGGCAGAGAGAGAGGAAGACACAGAACCCGAAGCAGGCTCCAGGCTCTGAGCTGTCAGCACAGAGCCTGACGCGGGGCTCAAACCCATGAACTGTGAGATCACGACCTGAACCGAAGTCAGACGTTCAACCAACTGAGCCACCCAGGTGCCCCTGAAACTAAATGTAAATATATTTTAAAGTAACATGTAACTTGATCACATTTTTCTAAATTTTTATTTGGCTATCTATTCTTCCACTGAAGTAGTCTAGCCCAGCAATTAAAGGTATGGGCTATTCAGTCAGAATGTCTAATTTCACCTGTCTGGCTCAGTTGCTAAGAACATGAAACTCTTGATCTTGGCAACATGAGTTCAAGCCCCACATTGGGCACAGAGTTTACTTAAAAAAAAGAACATCTAATTTCAAATTCTATTTCTGTTCACTGTTTCTGTGACCACGTGCAATTTACTTAATCTCTTTTTGTATCAGCTTCCCCACCTGTAAAATGGGGATGATAAAAAAAAAAAAGCACTTGTAAGACTGCTGAGAATTAAATGAGTTTACATACAGAAAGCTTTTAACTCAAATACTAATCATCACCTCACTGAGTGCTGGTAAGTTTTTTCTGCACAGAAAGAATTTAGGGGATTTTTTTTCTTTCAAGTTTTCTGAATCACTTGATTTTTTACAAGTACATGGCAGTTTTACAAATCTGAAAAAAAATTTTTTTTAAAAAGGTGTTTTAAAAATTTTTGAAAAAAACTGTTTAGCACAAACAAAACTAATATCCTCTAACTATGAAGAGAGGATACTGCATGCCTTTTAACCAAACTGGAAGGTTAAAAAAAAAAAAAATAATGTGTATGTATGTATTACTAACGTAACAAAAAGTCAAGAAATGTACAAAAACACATAAGATCTTCCAGGCTCAACATTCACAGTCACTGTCAAACCACTCTGCAATGAGGTTATTTATTTATAGTTCTCAGAGTTTAGCCACTGATCAACTATTTAGAATGTAAAAAAGTATATGTTTCCATTTCTTTGAGTTTTGTATTATGAAATTAAAAGTCCAGAATCCCAAATTATTTTAGTTTATAATTGATTCCTATTTTGCGGCAATAGATGCAGAACAATTTTGGAACAACATGAAGCCAAGTATTTCTTTGAGTTTAACTTTGCCATCTTTAAAATGAGGATGATAATAGTATCTATGAATGTAAACATTTCAGAGCTGCAATTTACAAATATCAATGAATACCAGCCCTGTCATCAGCCATCAGCTATGAATAAATTTATCCATTTAGTACCTACTGCAGCCCCACTCTGTCCCTGGCATCAAGCTGGCACATCTACTAGTGTTCTATGGATCAGTAAACAATACTGTGCAGCAACAGTTTAAATATCCTTACATTCATTCATACAGTACCCAGAACATAGTGTAGGTTCAATAAACATTTGCTGAATGAATATATACCAAGAAGAAACTTACAATCAAATTGTAATTTAAATAATTATGGACTGCTTTCAAGATTTTTTGATTCTTGTTGCTTGTTTTTTAAATCCAGCGATGCCTTTTTTGAGAATAAATTCTAAATGCAATGAAGAGGGTAGCTAGATTCTACAGTCAATCCTCATTATTCATGGGTTCTGTAATTGTGAATTCACCTCCCTACTAATTACCTGTAACTCAAAAATCAATACGTAGAGTGCTTTTGTGGTCACTGCAGAACAACAAAAAATTTAACTCCCCTGAAGTGTACGTTCCTAGCTGAGGTTAAGCAAGGTGAAGCTCTGTCTTTCATGTTTTAGCTCTGTTATAAATAATTGTCTTTTTTACACTCTATTTAATGCTACATTTTGTGTTTTTGGGTAATTTTGCTGTTTAAAAATGGCTCCCAAAAGCGTTGTGGAAGTGCTGTCTAGAGTTCCTAAGTGCAAGAAGACTGTAATGTTCCCAAAAGAAAAAATATGTGTGTTAGGTAAGCTTCATCCAGGCATGAATTACGGTGCTACTGGCCATGAGTTCAAGGTTAATGCATTAACATTACATATTAAAGTGTCTTTAAACAGAAACATATAAACACACTGAACAAGGTTATATATTTACCAGGTAACAAAACTGTGGTGACAAGAAGCTCAAAAGAATCTGGTCTTGTAATTCCCCTGTAATGGTTCAGTATTCACTAATCATGGTGACTTCATAGAACATAACTACCATGATCACAACTATACGTTTCAGGTAAGTAACTACCTCAAGTTCCTGAATAAAGTTAAGGTAGAAAAGCAGTGTACCAGCATAGCAAAATTAAACTAGGCAATCAGAACGGTTAACTTTCTAAATTAATCACTAACTTTTTAAATTAACTCTATGAGGTTATGACATCTAATCCTCTGTTTCAGTTTTCTGAAGTGTGTCTGTGTGCTGTGGTGGGAAGGTCAAAGGCTGGATCACTTTCAAGGACACCTCAATTCTCCACTTCTAAAAACTGTAATAAGAGTACTCACTTTGAAGAGTTTCCACTCTTTCCTCTTTCTTATTAAAATCTTGCTGTCGGCTTCTGTGTTTCCATTTAGATAGAAAGAGATTCTTGTGAGACCTAAATTAAACATAAAAGCATAGAAAAGCTATAAAAAGGGTAGATGATTGGTCTTAACCTCTGTTCTAGGACCTTCTACTTTGGCCTTTTTCCTTTGGTGCTCTCCTTGCTGAGTGCCCCATCTTAACCTTGGCCTCTTAAGATTTTTGTTGTCTTTACTTCCCTCTCTTCCCATCACTTATTTCTTCCATCTCATCTACTTAGAACTCTAGATTCTTTTGGCCTTCTAATTAGATGAAGAAAAAAAAAAAAAAACACCTCAGACTATCAGCTATGAACTTTCATTCTTTCCCATGCCTTTTAAGTTTATTTCCCAAAAGAGAAATTCCAAAATTCCTTTACACATAATGGCAGGTATCACTTATCTTTATAGCTTCCAAAGAGAGCTTTTCTGACAGGAAGGCTGGAAATACAGAATGTGGCAAAATTTTTTGACAACCCTGCAAAGTTGTTATTATTTCAGTTTTATAAAGGAGCTAGTTTAGATGAAAAAAGTAGCTCATCTAAGCCTAGGAAATGATTTTATCACCACCTAAAATCTCTATTTTTACCCCGCAACCTGCTAATCCTTTCTCTCCCTTCCAGAACTTTCTATCGTGCTCTCTGGAATGCTGTTTTCAATCTCTTCACCAGTTCCCCCACCTCTCCCCATTGTCTAAAAACTAGCTCCCTCTTAGGGAGGGCTCTGGTATCCCAAGGCCCTCCAGACTGGGCTGGCTCCTGAAGGGCTAGGAGGCAGCCTTTTGGTGCCCAGCCTCCTGGCTGCAACAAAGCTGGGGAGCAGGCCTGCTTAAGTACAGCAGGCTTAATCTTCTTCCTTCTATGACCCCAGGGTCCCAGAGATGGGTCTCTATACTTTTCATTTCCTAATGAATGCCTGCTTCCATAGAAACCTTAGCCCTTGCAGTTCATGCCACTGACGTGTACCACCTGCTACCATTCTTCAGGATCATTCACTATCCTTGTAAGCACTTCCTATCATTAACAGATCTTTCTCTACCCCCAAGTGATGCCTTTATCATGTTATTTCAGTGTTCGCATCCCAAATGCTCCATTTCTGAAATCATTCATGTAGACTTCCTGCTCTCTGAATATGTTAGATTGTCTGTTACGAAATTTCTAGTAAATTAAACACACTTTTTCAAGTAATTTCATAAAATCAGAATTTGGGATATTCATCAGAAATGTAATCAACCCCCTAGCAACAGATCCTTGTTTCTGGGCCAGAATAAGAGTTTGTTAAACATCTGCTTTAAGTTCAAGCACTCCCTATATGTGTCTACCAAAAATGGCCTTGTGGAAACAATGTGTGACAACCCAGGATCCCAGAGGCAGGTCTCTATAGTTTTGAATTTCAAGACATGTCAGGGTCTTGAATATCTGTTGAGGTAAGCAGGCACCTGCAATATTCTCTAAATCACACCATTTATATGACAGTTATAACATATTTAGGTCTGCATGAAGTGCCTCAATCAAAGATTTTAAAGACAGAGAAGAAAAATGTCAATTTACTTCACCTCAATAAAGATACTGTACCCTCTGAGGATTCAGTTCCAGCAGACTTTTTGTCAGTAGTAACACTTTAAAAGAAAATTTGTAAGAATATAAACAAAAGAAACTTTTCACAAGGATAATACTATATAATCAAGTCATACTTCAATTTATACAAAATATCTTTGAAAAGAAACCCTGGTAACATTAGGACATAAAGATAGTCCATTACAACATGGATAATTTCTGCCCAGATATGAGACCAGATAGATATTAAATTAAGCTTTCATAAACATACATCAAGCAAAGTTAATGTACTCCAGCATTCATGTCACTTTCAAAAACTCTCCCATGGATCCTTATCTCCATGAATGCAAGTATAATTTCTCGCCCTCCCCACGAGTCTCCAACTGAACTTTTTAACAAATTCATCTCTTTTGCTGAAGTTAAACTTAAGCTTCCACAAAAAAAGCATGACCATTTACATACCTCTGTGTCTTCACTGGAACTGTTCTTTTCTCCTAAAATGACACTTCCTCCTCAACCAACTGTAAAAATCCTAACTATCCTTCAAGGCCCTGCTCAATGCTCACCCCTCCTTGAAGCTAACCATCTCAACTTCTTTAGCATTTAAGTCTATCTATAAATTTTAACAACAAACTAGGTACTGTTCGTGTTTCATGTCTGTACTTCTCAATGCCTTGAAATAGTTTATAAGCTTTATCAGAGCAAAGTTGGCATCTACCATTGATAACATGAAGGCTTCATCTTTTGTCTGATTTCACAATCACACTTTTGATTCTATCCTTGTTCACTTATGTTCTGCTAACTTTTGTCCTCATATTGATAAATCTGATGTTTTACTTGTCCTGATCCTATTTGCTTCTAGAATGGTTTTGATAATTGCTTGGTTCTTGATCTTTATTTTGTCTCTAGTTTTAGTTTTGCTCCCCATGTTTAGTGCATTGCAAGTTCTAATGTATGCCTCGTAATGAACTAAATACCAAGGATACAAGGCTAACTAAGAACCTTTAAAGGATCCTCAATCTGGTGAGAAATACAGAAAAGTAAATAGGTATGTTACTATCCAAGATAAGTCCTTTTACAGAGATATGACTCAATGCTGTGGGAGCACAGAAGTGATGACTGATCCAGAGATCAGGTGATGTTTTGAGCTAGAACTTGAATGGCAAGTAAGGGCATGCCTTGGAGAGAACAGAAAGAAGGGAATTCAAAATTAAAGCAAGAGACCAGGCATGAAAAAGCTTGTCATATTTGAGGGTCAGGACTAAGTTCTGTGTTGCTAGAAAGTACCATGTATGTGGGTAGGGAGAGGTTAATGCTTAAGGGTAAGGTTGTATGTGAAGAAAACAGAAAGTGGGGGGATGTAAGGCTTTGCAAGCCATGGCAATAAATTCTAACTAGAAAACAGAAAGCCAAAAGAGATTATTAAGCTGGAAAGTGATTTAAACAGATTTATTTTTATGGGATGCTAACTCTAGAAATCATGTCAAGGATGGATTTGTATGGTACAGAGCTAAGTAATAACCTAGGACACAAGTGATAAACAATATATTAAAGAAGCATGGAGATGGGATTCATAACACTTGGGGAGTTAACTGGATGTATGAGGAGAGTCAGGGTACAGAGACAGATGAGAATATCAAGAGTTCTGTTTACACACAATGATTAAACTGTGTCTTGTGTAAGAGGACATTTGAAATAAGTGGATAGTACTATATGACAGGAAATGTATTCATCACCTGCATAAATCACGGCAAGTTTTAATTTTATTTTAAAGCAGCACTAGCCTGAGCAAGAAGGCTAGGCCACCGGAATGTATTGGGTCTCAGTATTATCACTAAACTGTGATATACTAAACAAAATAAAATAAATGAGCCAATAAAAATGAAAGGCCTAGGGGGCACCTGGGTGGCTCAGTCGGTTGAGCGCCCAACTTCGGCTCAGGTCACGATCTCATGGTTTGTGGGTTTGAGCTCCACATCAGGCTCTGTGCTGACAGCTCAGAGCCTGGAGTTTGCTTCAGATTCTGTGTCTCCCTCTCTCTGCCCCTCCCTTGCTTGTGCTCACTCTCTTGGGCTCTCTAAAATAAACATTAAAAAATTAAAAAAAAAAAAAGATCTACTTCTTAAAATGGATCTTAGAAAATCATAAGACTTTAATAGAGTTTTTAGGGAGATGAACCAGTAAGGGAGCAGATCACATTAATAGGCAGGGACAAGCAGGAACTATAAGACAACTAAGCTTAGTCCTGAGGTCTATCCAACTTGAACCCCAATCCCCATCTCTAAATAAGTAGTTAAGATGAGGAACCTGCAGCATTCAAGTGATGGCCAGCCCCCCCCCCCACTACCCCCCCGCCAAAACGAGAGACACTACATCGTTGCAAAATACATCCATCTGGAGACGACATGACTATCTGGCCATGGGTTAAGGGTGGAAGAATAGAGGGAATGGACCATAAGTTCAACAGAAAAGAACTTTATCATGGTAGAGTGTATCTTCTTCAATAAGGTTAGTTCCTAAAGCCAAGACAAAAGGTAAAAATTACCCTTGAAAATCTCTAAAACATAATTTTGGAGACTGAACTTGTCTCTCAATACAGTAGTCCCCCTCATCTGTAGTTTCGCTTTGCACAGTTTCAGTTACCCCCGATCAATTGCATCTGGGAGCAGATGATCGTCCTCCTGAGGATCTTATCAGCCAAATACTACATCACAGTGTCTGCGTCATTCCCCTCACTTCACCTCATCACCTATGCATTTCATCAGCTCACATCGTCACTAGAAGGGGAAGTACAGTACATGAAGATGTTTTGAGACCACATTCACATAACTTCTGTTCCAGTAGATTATTGTGGTTCATGTCTCACTGTATTTAATTTATAAACTAAGCTTTATCATAGGTATGTATGTATAGATAAAAACATAGCATATTTAGGGTTTGGTACTTTCTGTAGTTTCAGGCCTCCACTGAGGGGTCTTAGAACACATTCCCATGGATAAGAGGGATTACTATGTGTAGGACTAACATAGCCTACTTCCCTCCCGCGTTGGAGCAAATCCCAATTTCTTCAGTTGAGCACCAGATGAAGTGGTTAGCTTAAGGTTAAAGATGTAGGAACAGTATCTTAAAATACTAGAATAATCCTCAGGATAGTGAGTCACATGATGAAGGCATGTGGGATCTGAGAACTAAGGGGTACAGATGATTCAAGTTTCCAACTTCAACACTGTTCCAGAGCACACGTTGCCTTAGAATGGTAAATGGTATTACTCATACCATTTAAACTGTACTATTTCCGCTGAACACATATAACAGTGTACATAAAACATGAAGTAACTGTACAGTACTTCAAATATCCAAATGTTAACAATCAGTAAAACATACCCTCTAAAATAATAATTTTTGTTAAAAATGGCTCACTAGCAACACTTTCACATAAAGATATTGTATCCATGAGACAAAAAATATATTAATGAATTTACAAACCTTTTTCCTACATCCAAATTAGCTTCAGTTTCCATTTCAATACTGTTGCCATCAGGTTTCTCTTGAGAAGTTGTTCTTGCTCTTTTACTTTCCACTACTTTTGCTGCTGCCTTAAAAAATGGGGTTGTGAAAGAGGAAGGAATTCATGAAGCCATTGTGAACAAAGAGCATTAAAATTAAGCCTTCTAATTCCTTGAGTCATAACCAAAGTATCTGTTGACAGGTCAATAAAGGGACTGCGCTGTATTTTTCTCCAGGAAGTATGATATCAATAGCAGCTGCATTACTTACCTGCTTGGTTTTTAAGCCTTATGGAGAAGGTCTTTCCTTGTACATGTATTTCATATATAAAATGCTTGCTAGGCAATATTAAGATAAAGGGTTACTTAAAAAAAATAAATAAATAAAAGTTCCAGATATTTTAAGACAAAACCCCCTTACTCATTGCTCCACTGAGGATAAAATGTCACAAAAAAATTTTTTTAAAGGCCTTTCTTCAGTCCAATTTTACTTTTTACAAAAAAATGCAAAAATTTTCTTTAACCTATTTTTCCCAACTTTTTATTTTGAAAAATTTGCCCAACTCTTATTTTAAAAAATTTAAAAAATACTGCGAAGATCACTGATAAACTCTTGAGATTCACTAATTGTAACGTTTTGCCATTCTTCTACAAAATCACTAAATAAAATTCCAATTAGTTTTTAAGGATTTCTATTCCAAGTATTCTCCTTTATTATAACAATTTATCCTTAGCTTATTGTTCGAGTCTCTTTGAAATACGCATACCTTCATAAGAAAGGCTGATGCTTTTTCACTTATTACACAATTCACATAACTCTTAATTTTCTCCATCATGTGGTTGTAGCTGAAGTGCTGAAAAATGGAGTGGAATGTATCTCTCTGAGAGATTACCATAAGCAATTTCCTTTTTAAAGGCTAAAGAAAACAGGAAAAACATATTAATACATAAATCACAAATAAGATATTACAAATTTTGTCACATGTTATTTAATTTAAAAAAGTCACATTATAAACTCAGGGATACAGGAGATTTTAAAAAATTCTGTTTCAAATTGCCCACCAATATATTTTTTCTTACTTAAAAAAAAAAAAAACTACATTGTATTTCACACACATAACAAAAAGATTAAAAAATAAATTATGAACCTGAATGTCCACTGCCAAGTTTATGGAAGTAAAACATCATCTGTACAACTAAAGCTCTTGTTTATTACCAAAATGATTGCACCTCCAGCTTCTCCTCTGCTCAAGGTAACCATTATCCTGAATATAGAATTTATCATATTCATGCATTCCTTTAAACTTGCACTATGTATGTATGCACCCATAAATATATGGTACTGTTTAGCATAGTGTATTTTCTGAAACTTGCTGTATTTTGCTCAGCTCTGTGACACTTATTCATGTTGATAATATTTTTATAGAATTAGCTACTTTTACTGCTGCACAATATTCCACTGATCAAAAATACATTTATTCATTTATTCTTCCAGCCTTTTGAAAGCAGTTAGAGGCTATTTTCTATTACTGCAGCACTGGTAAACATTTCTCTACATGTCTTCTTGCGCACATTACAAGTTTTTCTTAGACATCAGTTCTTTGAAGGCTGGTTGCACAATTAAAGCTAGAGAGCTTTCAAAAAATTCTACTTCTCAGGCTCTATTCCAGACCAATTGTCTTAGTGGGGCCTGTTTTTTGTTTGTTTGTTTTTAAATAAAACTTCATGGCTTTTAAAATGTGCAGTAAAAATAAAAAGTTACTCCAGGGTATTTATCTAGAAGTAGAATTGCTGGAATGCATACTTACAGATTTTACTAAAATGCTCTCCTAAGTACTAATTTACATACACCACTGAGAGAAAGGTATGGCAGCCTTACCATTTCTCCACTCTTTGGGCCAGCTGTTGGTATTCTAAGATATTTTAATTGTTGCCAGTCTGAGGTATAGGAAATACTATTTCAATATATTACTTGGGATTGCCTTGATTACTCATGATAGTGAGATTAAGTGCTTCCTCTTATGCTTCCTGGTTGTAAGGAAGGTTTCCCCTTCTGTGAGGTAGAGTGGAGTTTTCAGTAGCCTCACAGGGCTAAGGCAAAAAAAAGTGGGGGCAGGAAACTCAAACATATCAGGCTTTCAGCTGAGATCTCTGGAGGGTTACACCCTAGGAACAGGGCCAAATTAGAGAAAAACTAAGTCTAAATAAAACTACAACCTACTCTTGACCTAGCTCAGTCCCTCAAGTGGATTAAGGTGACCACTCTTCTACTCTATACCAGCATAGGAAAAGGTGCTCAACTTCACTATTCATGAGAGACAGAGAAACTAAAACCCAACGTGATAGTACTACATATTTGCCAGCATACTAAAAGGAAAACAACAGAGAAGGTCTGTGAAGCAACTGGAACTCTTGCACACTACTGAAGGAACTGATATAACCACTTTGGAAAACCATTTGGCAGTTATCTACTAAAACGGAGTATGTGCATACCTTATAACCCACCAAATCATTCTTAAGTATATACCCAACAGAAACACATACATTTATTCTACAAAAGACGTGTAAAAGGAATGTAACAGCCAAAAACTGGAAACAACTCAAATGTTTCTCAACAGTAGAATGGGTAAGTTGCATATTCCAACAATGGAACAATGGAAATAAATGAAATATTGTTAGAAGCAACACCATGGATCAATCTTATATAAACTTGCTATATGACTGTAATATATAAAGTTTGGAAACATGTAAAACTAATCTTGGATGTTACAAGTCAGGGTAGTGGTTATCCTTGAGAAGGTAAGATAGTGACTGGAGGGTGCTGGTGATGTTCTTTTCCTTGATATAGGGGCTCATCACACAAGCATGTTTCTTTTGTGAAAAGACATCTATTTATACATTGATGGTATATGTATGCTACTAAAGGTATACTACTGTTCAATAAAAAGTTCACTAAAAAAATACGTAAAAAAACAGGGTGCCTGGGTGGCTCAGTCAGTTAAGTGTCTGACTTCGGCTCAGGTCATGATCTCACGGTTCATGAGTTCGAGCCCCGCATCGGGCTCTGTGCTGACAGCCTGGAGCCTGCTTCGGATTCTGTATCTCCCGCTCTCTCTGCCCCTCCCCCACTCGCAAGCTCACTCTCTCTCTCTCTCTCTAAAATATATAAACATTAAAAATTTTTTCAAAAAAAAATACAATTATCTTTTATTTCTTTAAATAAACTTAATTTATTCCAACACTGTAATACTG
Source organism: Herpailurus yagouaroundi (assembly GCF_014898765.1). Taxonomy (NCBI): domain Eukaryota; kingdom Metazoa; phylum Chordata; class Mammalia; order Carnivora; family Felidae; genus Herpailurus; species Herpailurus yagouaroundi. Next base: position 11,879,474 of record NW_024412406.1, read on the forward strand.
AAAGACAAGTTCTACTGACCTTAACATTACATTACACATACACACAAAAACTACTAATGATCACATAAGAGACTTCTAAAAAATAATTATGTTTCCTATACCCATGCTACCCAATATGGTAGCCATCAGCCAAAATGTAGCTACTGGGCCTTTGAAATGTGAGACCTGAATTTAGACATAAGTATAAAATACACATCAGATTTCAAAGAGTCAGTACAAAAAGGAGAGTGTAAAATATCCCGTCAATACTTTTTTATGTTGATTAAATGCTGAAAATGATGCTTTGGGATATATTGGGTAAAATGAAATATTAAAATTTGTTTCAGTCGTTTGACTTTTTTTAATGTGGCTATTAAAACACATATGTGACTTGCATTATTTTTCCCTTGGACAGCACTGTTCTATCCTGTTTAAAAGAGAAAGCACCCCCTTCTTCCTCCAGTGTTCTTTGAATCTACCTCACTCCATACAGACAGTTCTAAAATTCTGACTGTAGGGCGCCTGGGTGGCTCAGTTGGCTAAGCGTCTGACTCTTGGTTTTGGCTCAGGTGATGGGTCTCACAGTCCGTTGGAGCCCTGTGTTGGGCTCTGCACTGAGAATGGAGCCTGCTTGGGATTCTCTCTCTCCCTCACTCTCTGCCTCTCCCTGGCTCATGCACACACACTCTCAAAATAAATAAACTTTACAAAAAAGAAAAGAAAAGAAAATTATGGTTCCAGTTTGACCAACTACCTCATAAGAATTTGGGTCATCAAATATTCTTTCAAAGACTTCTTCTGCTTCTTTAAAATTGCCATTTTCCATACAAACAGCTATCGCCTAAAAGATAGGATGACAAATACATACCTTAGGCTGCTTTTTAAAAACGTATAATTGTGGTTTAATATTGAAGTAAGTCCTGTTAAATCTAAACGACTTCACTAAAAAATGTGATAAATGATTTAAAATACCTTTTCAAAGATGAAGTAACTGTGGTTTGAAAAGGATGTAACAATTTTTCATTGGCCCCTTGTATCTTTACTAGTAAATGCCCAGCATTCTACCTCTTTCGAATTTAGGCCAATTAAAAGCAGACATTAAGGGGTGCCTGGGTGGCTCAGTTGGTTGAGCATCTGATTCTTGATTTTGGCTCAGGTCATGATCCCAGCATTGTGGGCTCGAGCTCCACGCTGGGCTTTGCACTGAGCATGGAGCCTACTTAAGCTTCTCTCTCTTTCTCCCTCAGCCCCTCTTCCCCACTCACACGCTCTAAAATAAAATAAACAACCAAAAAAGCAGACATAAATAAATAAATTAGGAGCTACATTATGTACGCTTAGGGCCCACCTAAATATTAATATGAGCAAAAGGGAAATGAGAGAGGAGGTGGATGGTGTTTCTGATGATTAGGATGTGTAAAATTAGTTAGGATCCTTAAAAATCTCTAATAGAAACCTAGGAAACCAGATGCTTCTGAATAATCATTTTATAAACTGATATTTTATATTTCTGATATTTTATGGTAAGATATGGGACTAATATTACCATCTGGATAGTTTTGTAAACTTTGGCAAGCTATTTAACCTCATGTGCCTCAGTTTCCTTGTATGTAAAACAGTGTGTAAATAATAGTACCTATATCATAGGGCTATTGTAAGGATTAGACTTCTATGTGAAAAGTGCTTAGAATAGTACGTGACGAATAGCAAGCAATATATTATATTTGCTATGAATTTATGGTAACCTGCTCAACTTTACCTTAGTATATTAATGATGGCCTGCTTCCTCTAGAATCCCCTCCAAAAACTGGGATAACATGACAAAGCTCTTCATCCCAGGCTGAAATTCTTAAAAGTAGCAGTTATATTTTGGCCTGTTCTCTTCTGGTCTTAATTCCACTTGGCAATCAACACACTAACAATAATTCATTTTTGGGAAGGTGAGCTTTCATCTGGAGTTTTTTCTCCTACCCAACCATAAAATAATTTTCTAAAACTGAGGAAAAATTTATTTAACTAGAACAATCCTTAGTATTTGCTTTGCCCGTTAGCAAAACATATTTTCCCTGCTACTGTATCTTTGAATGACTTTTTTGGCTCTCACTCTTTAATAGGTTACTCCTAAAACTCCCTCTACATAGTTAAAATTTTACATTCCCTTATTCACAAAAACCTATGAATTTCTTATCAAATATTCTGTTTTTCATATTTGTAATTTTTAATAGAAATTGAGACAGTACAAACTACTGATTTTTGAAAGTTGCTTTGTGATCTTTAAACTGATGCAGTGTATTTTCTCAAGTGGGGGCAATATATATATACATACTTAGGTAGCAAACATTAAGTCCCAACTCTCAGGGCTTGTGTCAAAGAATATAAACCAGAGGTCAAATTTCTGAAGAGAGTAAGTATATTAAATTTTACTTTGGGTTTACCGCCCAACTTCTATTAAGTAGCTCTTAATTGCTCTAGATGTTGTGTGCTTCGATTCTACAATAATAATAATAATAATAATAATAATAATAATAATAATAAAGTAATACTTATACCTGAATTTTAATTAAATTCTGTATTTCTTCATGAAGTTTGTCATGTTCGTTTTCAATTGAGGCCCAAATCATCAGGGCGGATTCCAAGGGTGTAATTCGTTCATCACTTTCAAACTGTGCATCTTTTAAAACCAGAACAAAAATAAGTAATTAAGGAAGCTGAATAGAACTTTACTTTGGTCAATTTTTAATGAATTCAGTTCTTTAAATGTTTACGGAGTATATACTCTGTGCTAGGCAGTATTCCTGTACACAACAGTTTAGGCAAGTGATTTGATTCAAGTTAATTTCCTTTTCTTCCTTTGAAAAATTTGAAGGAGCATGCAATTTAAATGTTAGGAGTTTCAACGATTTCTACTTTATTTCCTGTTGTCTTCTAATTGTGTCTTCAACATTTTGATAATTTACTTAATGTTTACTTATTTTGAGAGAGAGAGAGAAAGACAGAGAATCAATCCCAAGCAGGCTCTGCATTGTCAGCACATAGCCTGATGTGGGGCTCAATCCCACAAACTGTGAGATCATGACCTGGGCCGAAATCAAGAGTTTGACGCTTAACTGACTGAGCCACCCAGGCACCCCTCCAACGTTTTAAACATAAAAATTTATTAATTTGTAGAGTAAGTCTTTTTATATTCCCGGCCCTGTGCCAGGTACTTAGGATACGACCAGGAAGAAGAAATGGTTCCTGCCCTTATGAAACCCGACTACTAGCTATGAAGAAAGACAAACTGATGTGACTGGTACTTTATTAGAATTATGTATTATGCCAGCGCTTCTCAGCTCTAGCTATACCTCAGAATCATCAGAGGAGCTTTAAAAAACTACAGGGATGCCTCTACAGAGTCCGACTCTTGATTTTGGCTCAGGTCATGATCTCACAGTCAGGATGTGAGATCAAGCCCCAAGTCGGGCTCCGCATTGAGCGTGGAACCTGCTTGAGATTCTCTCTCTCTCTGCCCCACCTCTGTGTGGTGTCTCTCTCAAAGTAAATATACAAAATAAAATGCAAATAACCTAGACCCATCCTTTAGAGATTGATTTAATTAGTACGAGGTAGAGCCCATGCATCTGTATTTCCCAAAAACCCTCTAGGAGGGTCTAGTGTATATGAGGAATAGAATATCAACTCTACGAAAGGATACTAGAAGAGAATCCTTCATGGAAGAGAAACAATCCAAACTGGGACACTGAGGACAAATAGGAGATAACCAAGTGAAGAGGATAAGGATGGGAAGGAGAACATTTCAGGAAGACAGCAGCACAACAAAAGGCAGAGGAGTACAAAAGATATTCACACTCATAGTCCACACATATTAACGTCCTATTACATGTTAGGCACTATGCTAAGTGGTTAACATGCAGTAGCTCCTTTATCCACACAATTTCTTTAAAAGGGCATACAACGTTATCAACTTTGTCTTTTATAAAGTAGGACCTGAGACTTGGAGAGGTGACACAGCTAACAAGTAGTAGAAGCAGACTCCAGAACACTTAAACACCACTTACTTTGTCTTAAAAAAGGTGTGTTTCAGGAATAACAAGATGCTTGGTAAGGCTAGAGTACATGCTGGAAAGCATGAAAGATGAAAATGCAAAGGCAGGTTGCCTAATCCTTCTAATTTCACATTTGTTTTTCTTTTAAAAACTCACTTCAGGGGTGCCTAGGCAGTTCAGTCACACCAGTGTCCGACTCTTGATTTTGGCTTGGGTCATGATCTCATGACTCGTGAGAGTGAGCCCATCAGCTGACAGTGCAGAGCTTGCTTGGAATTCTCTCTCCCTCTCTCTCAGCCCCTCCCACCCTTGTGTGAGTGCTCTCTTTCTCTCAGAATAAACACTTACAAAACTAAAAACTCACTTCAATATTTATATTTCCTATTAGGTTTCTGGATGGACATTATCTAACCCATCTCATTAATCTGCCTTCCTTCTCATAAATGTGAGATATAGGGGAAAAATGTATCACTGTTAAATCTTAATTTCAAAAACTTTAGAGTAGACTTTCACTTTCAGGCACAATGTAGGATACTGTGGTAGGCCAACATTCCTATTACAGCTAGAAAAAAGTGGGATAAATTGCAAAAGCATGTTGCTAAAGGCACGGGATAGTGGTGGAAGCAGAGAGAACTAGATGAACTACATCTCCAGGGAGAGAACCCTTTTGAGGGGAGGTGATGAGGGGCAGCTTTTCTTCCCTGGCTTCATTTGTTTATAAGGCGAAGATTCAGTAAGTGCATTCCAGGCAGGGAGATTTTACTGGGGTAATCGCAATAAGGAAAGCTTCTGGCGGTTTCCTTGGGGCTAGCTTGGTGGACTGGATAGAAGAACTGAAAACACATGGTTGGTTTTCCCCTCAGGACATTTGCTGAGTTCTGGGGCAGTTCAGAAAGCTGGGGTAGAAAGGTAGGGAGGTCTCCCGGAGCTGCACAGAACTTAAAAAATAAAGTCCCATGAGAGAATGGAACCTGTCATAAACAAACATTTGCCCTTCAAGACATCTGCCACATTTCAAAGCTATGTGGGGCAGAGACTAAAGTTAATATGGTAGCCACTGTCATACATAATTGTTAAACAGGTAAAATATGGCTAGTTCCAAACGGAAATGTGCTTTAAGTATAAAATACACCCAAGATTTCAAAGACTTACTGCAAAAAGAGGGGTACAATGTCTCATTAACATGTTTTATGTTGATTATATGTTTATGTATTTTAGAAATATTGGGTTAAATAAGATATTGCCAAAATTAAGTCCATCTGTTTCTTTTCAATTATATTTTTATTTCTATTATATTTCTATTAGGCACATTATATTTCTATTAGGCAGCGCTGCTGTTGAGCAACCACTTTAAAAAAAAAGGAAGAGTTATATATACAGCTGAAAGTCTACCATACAAATTAAAATAAAATTTTAACTGCTGCCTCACTTGAGTCCATTATGGTGAAATACACTGATTGTTGATAATTGACATGGGCCTATCATGTCTAAGATATACCCAAAGGGGGATCCTGGTGAATTTCAAGATTAAACCATGGCGCCACAGACACATTCTGCATTTCTTTCCAGAAAGAAAGGAGAGGCTAGAGGAAGGGCCGTCCGGGAGAAAGTTAAGATCCACTGAACAACTGCTAACATGTGAAACACAGTTGGGCACTTTAGAATATTTTGTCATATTTAATTTACAAAACAACTGTTAACAACCATGTTAACTTATTGTCCGCATGGTCAGGAATTCTCCGATTGTGTCCACATCCAGATGTTTTTCTTCTTTAGCTACCAGGCCCAGACTACCTATAGTTCTGTCTCCCCATATCTACTCTGCTTCTAGTCCTAGTCACTTATGGTCATGGCATTAACTGCAGCCCTAGTCTTACCCCCAACACGCAGCATACTGTATGAGCCAGAGCTGGACAGTGAACGTCACGAGGTGGCACTAACACACTGGGATTTTCCATACTACAACAGGATTATAAGTAAACAGTTTCATGTTAAGTACTGCCTACCACTTAGCACTGTTGGGAAAGCATTTGTGTAAATTGTAAACACCAATATAAATATGTAATTATTTGTAGGTCCTTTAAGTGACCTTTAAGTCCTTTAAGTGACCATGTTGTAAATATGGTCCTTTAAGTGACCATGTTGTAAATATCACCCATTACTAATAAACTGAAGCAGGCTTGCCCATTACAATCTAAGATTACCTGTAGAGATAAAGGAGAGAGCTTTTATAGCTATAAATCATATTCACCTATCTAAATAAGTACTGAAGTCAAGTTCAAATAAAAGGTTTCAATTATCATAGTTGCAAGTAAAAAACAGAATGTGTATGGAAGAGTCACCACAAAGTTACCATAGTCAAATTTAAAGTAAATCTCCAGGAAAGTCCATGAAGCGTGGCTCCCCATGTGTCACAATCACCTGGGAACTTATTAGAAATATAAACTCCAGGGCCCCTCCCAACCATCCTATTGCATCAGGAATTCATGGTAGGGAAGGGGACTCAGCATTCTGTTTTTTAACAAGTGTTCTAATAATTCTGAAGCAAGCTAAGTTTGACAACCAGCGCTCTAAGGAGATGAGAACTGTATTTCTTTTACTTCCTTTAAAAATGCTTGTATAGATGTACATGCCAAATACACAGTGCAAACTCTCAAAAACAACTAACAGCTTCCATGTGTTTCTTCTCATTGTTTTACCTTTAGACATAGATTAAAACATTTCCAAAATAAGATAAAAACACATATTTACCAAGGGTTTTTCCTGCTGCAACTCTTGTCAAAAACTGACATATGAATATAGTTCTCAACTGATTAGCAGTTAGACTGGACAGCCCATGAATAATAGCTGAAAAAGAAAAGATATGAATTTTATTAAAATATTAAAAAAAAAAAGCCAAACTTGACCCAGCAGTGCCTCTGTGTGGTTGGTTGAGTAATAGGTTATAAACATGCAAAAATCATAAACCGAGAGCTATATGCTTTTATTTATAGGCAATTTTTTTAAAAATGAGAAAAATAGCAATGAGCACTTTTCTTGTAAAATAAAAACAGATTTTCACATGCAGAATAATAAATACTTAAAAGTACTTTCACAGGTAGCACTCTATATGAACAAAAAGGGAGATTTAGACTCAAACTGTAAAATGTGTCTAAACATTAGCTGGAAGTTTATTTTATACCTTAAAACTCCTACCTAATATTATAGGAAATATTTTATATTATTTTGGTCAAGGTTTCAGTTAAGGGAGTCTGTTAAACTTATAAAGATTTAAAAAACCTATTTATTGGGGCAAGCTGGCAGCGAGGAGACAGCCCGAGGTGTGGCCACCTGCTGCACTCGAGGCCCCGTGGCCTTTCCAGAAAGCCTTGTGGGTCCAAAGAAGTGAGCGCACAGCCTGATCCAACAAGAGCGTGTTGGCTTTCTCGCCATAGCCATGGGAATGTCCTGATAAAGCCTCTGCCGGGGCAGCTGGCAGCTCTGGCACTCCGCAGCCCTGACCTTGGAGCTCCTGGAGGGCTGCAGTGTGAGTGCTCCACTGAGGAACGAGGCCAGTCAAGCTGGTCCCCCTGTCCCGAAAGGTGCGCCACCCAGCGCCCCAGGCTTACAGGAGCGGGGAGCCCCCTCTACTGGCGGATCTGCGCTCTCACCTCAATGCTCAGCAAGCAGTGGCCCCTGTGCAGGCAGAGATGGCAGGGAGCACCTCAGGCTTGCCCTGCCGGCTGGTGGAGGACCCTGCGGTGGCAGGAAAATGTGCTCCGTGTGTGAATTCCAGACTAAAACCACCTGAGTGTGCTTCCACAGGGTATGTGGAGAAAAATCACATGCAGCTCATCTAAGAGGAATGTTCAAAAGCTGCCGCTCAGCTCCAGTAGAATACTTATTCCAGAAATTCGAAGGGGCCGTCAGAGACGTGCCCTTGGTGTTCGCTGTGTTCATCAGTGACAGCTGGGCAGAAAAGCTCTGGAAACAAATCAAGTCCACATTGCTACCTTTTACTCTTTGATAGATGTTTTAGGGATTGTGTCTCAGACACAGACCATAGTATAAATGAACTTGTGGCGCTCCTTCTTGGGAACTTGTGGTGGCAATCTCCTCTTGGTCTCCAGTCTAGATCATTACCGGAGCAAAATAAAGAGCAGAATACTTCCTTTATTGTAATTTGGTTTGGGACAAGAAGTCATAGGAGCAGACACGGAAAGGGGGCAGCAACTTTAGGCCTCAGTTTACCAACTACCTATCTTCCCTTTCTTCTGCTACTTATTTAAAACTTTCAGGGTACAATTTCAGCAAAAAAGTTTATTTCTCAGCCAAAACCTGTTTCTCCTCAACCCTAACCCCAAAGAAGAAATAAAACTGCAGATGTATAAAAAAAATTTATTAATATTAGTCTTCCAAATATTTGAATGCCCACGCAGATGTTACGCTAGGCATTGAGTATGATGCTGGAGTAAACCATAATCCTGGATCTCAGTGAATTTATTACTATGTAGCAATGAAAGACAGATGATTGAACAATTAAAGTAAAAACGTGGAGAAAACTGAAAAAGACAAGTACAGAATGCTATGGATGCATATAACAAAGAAAGCTTAGAATGTGTTTTAGTAGCTAGTTGGAGGAAGGAGATAGGAAAGCTTTTCTGAGGAAATTATGTTTAAAGTAAGACCTGAGGGGCGCCTGGGTGGCGCAGTCGGTTAAGCGTCCGACTTCAACCAGGTCACGATCTCGCGGTCCGCGAGTTCGAGCCCCGCGTCGGGCTCTGGGCTGATGGCTCGGAGCCTGGAGCCTGTTTCCGATTCTGTGTCTCCCTCTCTCTCTGCCCCTCCCCCGTTCATGCTCTGTCTCTCTCTGTCCCAAAAATAAATAAACGTTAAAAAAAAAAAAAATTTAAAGTAAGACCTGAAGGTTCCACAGTTATAGTTCACCCAGGGCTTGGTTGATGTATATAAAGATTAAATCAACCAGCAAAACCAAAAAGTGGTCTTGCAGCTACTAAGCAGATAAAAGACAAATACGTTGACTTGTATTTATTTCCTCAATTCTAAAATAGCATAATCTTAAACTATACCAGAGATTATCTGGACCAAAACCAGCTACAATTTAATTAAACAAGATTCAGAGAGAGCACAAAATTAATATAAAATTTAAACAGTTCAATACTTACTTAACAGCTACTGCTAGCCAATGTTAAAGACAGAAACCAAAAGTTACGCCAAGTGATCCATTAAAATTTTAATGCCACAAAGATTAAGTATGGTATAGGAGCAAAACAAAAGAATCTACTCTATGCTAGGGAAGAAAGTCAGACCTCTCACCTCCCTCCATATTCAATTTAGTCCATATGCAGTACCTACAAATACCACTGCCTTTCTGTTCTTTGTACCTGCTAGCCAAAAAACAAAATAAAAACAATGAAAACCTCCCCTGGTTGAACCTGGTTATTTGCTTTCTCCTCACCTGTAACCAAACACTGCTGACAGAAACACGTTAGGGAGATCTACTGACTGGCTGCAATAGCCACTGTATTTAAGCACTTCTAACACCAGGCACTACTCTAAGCACTCTATACCAGTGGTCTTCAAATGGGGGTGATTTTGTCCCTTAGGGGACATTCAGCAGTGTCTAGAGACAATTCTGAAAGTCACGAGTAGAAGGGGGATGCTGCTAGCATCTAGTAGTTCAGGTCTGGGACGCTGCTGAACGTCCTACAAAGCACAGGAGAACCCTCACCTTCACCCCCCTCCACTCGTGTGTACGCAGAACAAAGAATCATGTGGTGCAAACACACAGTGTCAACAGTATTGAAGCCGTCGAGAAACCTTGCTTTATATCTATCAGTTCATGTGTTTCTCTCAACAACTCTCTTAAGTAGATACTATTATCAGCACTTTACAGATGAGGAAACTGAGGGCGCCTGGGTGGCTCAGTCGGTTAAGTGTCTGACTCTTGATTTCGGCTCAGGTCATGATCTCATGGTTCCTGAGTTCGAGTCCGCATCAGACTCTGTGTTGACAGACAGGAGAATCCCTCCTTGGGCTCTCTCACTGTCTCTCTGCACCCCCCCCCACCCCAAATAAAAAGATGAGAAAATTGACCTACCAAGAGGTAAGTAACTTGCTTCAGGGGAGGGGCAGAGAGAGGAAGAGAGAGAATCCCAAGCAGGCTCTGCTGTCAGCGTCAGCCAGAGACCGGACTATATCCCATGACCTGACCCCTGAGATCCTCACCTGAGCAGAAAAAAATCAAGAGTCAGGTGCTTAATGGACTGTGCCACCCAGGTGCCCCGGCCCCCCCCCCCCCTCCCCTGGAGCCCATGCTCTTAATCATTATCTTAAACTGCTTCCCAGTCTGGAAACGGCCTAAGTTAAGTGAGGTGTGAGAATAATTGTGAGTCAGAATGAAAGAGCTAAGAATTTTCTAGAAAGCATCAAGAGTTGTGTGGTTTTGAAAAGTAAATGAAATCCTATAAAAGATAAAAGGAAGTCCTTTCAGTCAAAACGGAAATACAGAGACAACACTATGTTCACAATTTATAGGTCACTGACTAGCAGTGCAACTTTAAAAAATAGTTTACTCTCTCTGGCTTTCTGTGCCCTGATCCTAAAAATTAAATAGAGGTGGCCTAGATTATTCCTCGGGTCTTGACCTAGAACCTCAAAAGAAGTCTTTAATTTTTAGAAAGATTTTCAATTTATAGAATTATTGTGAAGACAGAAGTCCTATATACCCTCCCCCCACTTTCCCCTATTAATAACATCTTGTATATGTATGGTACAGGTTACCTTAATAAATCAATATTAATACATCATTAACTAAAGTCCATGCTCTTTTCTGACTGCCTCAGTTTTTACTTATGTCCTTTTTTTTTCTGCTGATATCACCCAGGACACATTACATTTAGTCATCATCATAGTTTCTCAGATTTTCCTTGGTTTTGATTACCTTGGCAGTTTTGAGATATTTTGTAGTGGGCTTTGTCTGATGTTTTTCTCACAATTTGATTGGAGTTAAGAAGTTTTGGGAGGAAGATCAAAGAGGTAAAGTTCCATATTCAATACATCATATAAAGTATATATAATGCCAAACTGTCACCGTTCCTGTTGACCTTGATGACCTAGGTGTGAATTAATCTTTGTTAGGCTTCTCTACTGTAAAGTTATCCTTCCCCCAATGCCATACTGTACTTCTCAGAATAAAGTCACTCTGCACAGCCCACACTTAAGGAGTGGGGTGTTAGGTTTCACCTCCTTGACGACATAGTAGCTTCATAAATTACTTGGAATTCTTCTGCAGGAGATTTGTTTCTTATCTCATTTCCTTATTTATTCCATCATTTATTTACATCAGTATGGGCTCACAGATAAATATTTTACCTTTGGGTTAGAATTCAAACTATTTTCTTGCTCGAGTTGCTCTGGCCATTGGGAGCTCTTACAGCTGGCTCCTGTTCTCTTTGTACCCCCAAAAGTTCTTTTTGTCTGGGGGGTTTGCTGTTAGCACTTCCTTACTTCCTGGCACAAGATGCTCCAGGTTCATCTGTCCTATCTCCTGTCCCAGTGTCAGATTCAGGCCATTTCTCCAAAGAGCGCTGGTTCCCTTTATTAAGGAATGGTATTAGAAACCAAGCCTCCAGTGCTAGGTTACTACGTAGGGTTACACTGCTTCTGTGCCCTTTCGTCTAACAGAATAAGTAAATGAATATATACTAACTAACCTGTGTCTAAACATGTATAGAAATATGCATAAACATTTCTATATGTAACCATTGTTAAAAGAAAACCACAGGCCCAAAATGGTGTCACTCAGGCTAAGTCCCCAAACTGGGCTTACCACCAAATCTGGCTGCACTTTCAACCTTCCCCAAATAGTCTAAACCGGTTGGTAGGAATTTTGTGACTGGAGCCAAAAAGTCTGCCAAATGGGCCTTCTCCATCCTCCAAAGAAGGATGAGGTAATCTGCGTAAGACGCCTGCTGTTCCTCCTAAAGGGAATGGACCTAGACTGGAACAATCCTTTTCTTTTGCTTATAACTTTCTTGCCCTGCCCTCCTTCCTATAAAAATCTTCCATTTTGTACAACTTCTCCACCCTCCTCCCCGCTTGGCTGGGTGGGATGCTGCCCAATTCATGAAATTGTTTAATAAAGCCAATTGGATCCACAAATTTACCCAATGAATGATGTTTCTTAACACCATTTATGCCTGTATTGAGCCAAACAGGAGCTGATACTAATGTTTCCAACTCAAATTCATTAATACACAGATAATCCCACCTTTCTCCCCAAAGTGGACTTTTTAAATAATTTTAAGTATAACGAACTGGCTTCATTTCAGGATTTAACTTTCTAATTAATGGTAATTAACCGTGGCTCTAGTGCTATCTGACACAGTCAGTATATGGAAAGGTTCTTGGAGCGGAAGATAAGGCACAGGTGTGGAACATTCCTTTTAACCTACCAACACTTTAGACTGCTTGACTAGTCCACTCCTCTATAAACTAAGATTACCTGCCTAATTTACGGGATGACCATGAAGATGAAATGTGACGATACTGTTTTTCTGAAGTGTTTAATTTTATATTAAATACCAGCGTATCTTTCTGTTCTCAGTGAAAAAGCCAGTCTTGGGGCGCCTGGGTGGCGCAGTCGGTTGAGCATCCGACTTCAGCCAGGTCACGATCTCGCGGTCCGTGAGTTCGAGCCCCGCGTCGGGCTCTGGGCTGATGGCTCAGAGCCTGGAGCCTGTTTCCGATTCTGTGTCTCCCTCTCTCTCTGCCCCTCGCCCGTTCATGCTCTGTCTCTCTCTGTCCCAAAAATAAATAAACGTTGAAAAAAAAAATTAAAAAAAAAAAAAAGACAAAGCCAGTCTTCTCTGAATCTGTTTTTGTCCATCGCTTACAGACTGTGTTGTGCAGGCAAGAAATTTCATTGACAGTTACTTTTATTCTGCAGGCAACCAAGCCAAATGAGATTTAAAAAGCTCACAAATTAATAGAAAACACTGATGCCTGGGTCACTTGGAGGCCACTGTGACCGCTTTATAAATGCCATCACAGGAATACCTGAGTCGATAAAAACAAAAAATACAAGCGCCAAAGGAGAAAAAGGACTTGAGACGCTGGGCAATTTTATACATTTTAACTCGTTTGATCCTGCATCAATTCTAAATGGCGGTCTAATTCTAATTCTCTCTTTACTGAAGAGAAAAACAGAATCTGAGAAAAACTGAGAAGCTGCAAACAGGCGGCTGCGGGATTCGAACCAACTTCAACTCAGAGCCTCGGGTCTTGCGCCGCTGCAGCCCGGGTCCCCCGACCCCCCAGGGGTACTGCGCTGCAAACTGGGCTTTGACAGCTCGCAGAGGTTCCCGCCCCGCTCCGCGTCGTCGCCCCCGGCCTCAGCGCAGCCCCGAACCCGGCGCGCCCAGCACTCACCCTCTGCGCTGTCGCGGGTCCGGTGGAAGTCCTCAGAGCGGCCGTCGCGGAAGGCCCGGCAAAGAGAGAGGCAGAGGAAATCGAGCATCCAGCCAGCAGCGACCGCCTCAGCCTCGGCCACTAGGCCCGGGTCTTCCTTCGGGACCCCCACCTGCACCTGGCATTCCAGCAGTTCCTGGCACTCAAACTGCTCCTGATCATCTCTCGGCGTTTCTGCCATTCGCTCTTCCGGGGGCTCCGCGTCCTCCCCATCCGCACGCCCCCGCGGGCTCGGAGCCGCCAGGACACCATTTTCCGCCATGTTAAATCACTCGCGCGAGTGCGCCCCCGCCCCAGGCGCCGAGCGACGATTGGCTAGTGCGGGAGGGCCCTGGGCGGTGCCTCGAAAGGTCTCTTCCGCCGGCGGGAAACCACCAATCACACCGCCAGGGTGGGCGAGCGACTTAAGCCTTGCATTTGATTGGCCGAGGCCTGCTCCCGCTTCAGGATGTTGAATTCCCCGCCACGCTGCAGCCGGGCTTTGTTGGTAAACTGGACTACTACGGACTGGGCGACTAGTGAGGTTAGGAGGTGAGGAGCCTGATAAAGGCAACATTGCTTTATACTCCTGATAAAATGCAACATTGACGGCAACAGCAACACGGTTAGTTAAAATAGAAAGCATTTTACCCGCAGTGTACTTCAAAAAGGTAGGTGATTAGAACTTGTCACCGTTATCCACGCCTAACACTTTAGGCGGTAGTATTCACTTAACACAATACGTGATCACCAACCAAAACCGTTACAACGGACTTACATCCAAGCCTCTCCAACCTTAGCGTGCATCACAATCATCTCGGGGGCTTGTTAAAACGTAATTGCTAAGCTTCATGCCCAGAGTTTCTGTTCTGTAGGTCTGGATGGAGGTCCTTGAATTTGCAAGTATAACAAGTTCCCAGATGATGCTAGGTTGCTTGTCTGGGGACCACATTTTGAGGATCACTACTCTGGAAAGAGTATATTACTATGGAAATGAATTTAATTAGGGTCTTAAATAGATATAGAGGTCAGCTTGTACAACACTAAGTGAATGATTATTTTGAACTTTGAAACTTAGAGCATAAGAGGTGATGGGGGGCCTCTAGTTATGTTCTGTTTCTCTATGTGGGTGATAGTTACTTTTGAACATGATTTATGCACGTTTCAATATTCAATATGAATAAAAAGTTTACTTTAAAACCCTTTATAACACATCCAACATTATCAATCCTTTATGTGTTTTAATTTTACACACAGTTTAAATGTTGAGTCATTTAAAGCACAATATTGCAGCGGTTAAGAATGCCTAGGTTGGAATGTCCCCTACCAGTTATCCACTAGCTGGGTGACCTTGAAGGAATTATATCTCAATTTTCTTTTCTGTATATTGGGTATAATAATAATAGCCTCATCAAAGGCTTGTTGGGAAGATTAAAAGACTTGACAAATATAAAGAATTTAAAACGAAACCAGGTACATAATAAGTGCTCAATATTAGCTGGAAAAGCAGGGCATTTGTACTATCTGGAAAGAGAGTCATGAGTCAGACGGGAATGCACCTTCAAGCTCTAATGGCCCTATAGAAGGTAAGTCCTGCTTGCAAACAATGGGGAACAGGGTCTAAGGGAGTAAGGGTTAAGGTACATTATGAACATAGCAAACAAACACTGGGTTTCCAAACTGAAACTTTTTTTTGCCATGCAAGGCTCTCACGTGGAGCCTGCTTCTCCTTCCTTTCCTCCAAGCCTCCTCTTCTTCCCAGCTGGAGTTAAGGGTTATTCTTAAGTGTATCGCCAATTTATTCAAAGCCACAAAGTAAACATATTTTTCTATGAAATCAATTTACTGAAAGATTCAGGGAAGTGAAACATTTTTTACTATTTAAAGCAATGGTGTATAATGAAATGAGGTGAAGAATTTCATTAAGATTTAATCCTAATCAGCAACAAAATTTTAGTTTGGGGCTACATCCAGCTATATACTACATTCTCTGTCTTCTTCCCTTGCTGGTATTTCACTGAAGAGAATTTAAGAAGCGCTGGCCTAATAGGGTGGGTCAAAAGTTATTTTAAAATTTTATCCCAACAGAAAGTCAGTAATACAGAGTTTTATTGGGTTGTGGGCCAGAAAATAGGCCTGGAGGAGGAGGTCTCTCAGAAAAAAAAAAAAATTCTTAATTTTTTAAACCTGCCCATCAACAACAACATGGATGGTAGGTTTGTTCCTGTAAATAATACTCTGACATCACTATGATCAGAAAACTCGGCTGTAATAAGTATGAAATACCTACAATAAAACTTATAATACATAAAGTCCCAATAACACTTTAGCCACATTTAATTTAATGGTATGATAGATAATTCAAACACATGGCATTTCAGGAAAACTTATGCAATTTGTAAACATTCTGAGATGGTGCTTTTTTTCTTTTTTTCCGGCAGGAAAGTTTATAATGTATCATTTCCTTCGGGACTGCTTTCAAGGTGATGGATTCTAGTAATCTGAGGTGAAGGAATGGGTGAGTGGGGAGAAAATCATGAGTGTGGGTAATATTAGAAGATTATGTTTCTTGCAAACTTGAGTATATGGACTGAGATCCATAACTGCTACAATTATCTTCAGTTAAAAGGCTGTTTATTAGGGGAGGGATTTGATTTGTTTTGTGATGTTCTTAAGAGCACATCATGATCTTACTTACAGACCTTGCTCTATTTACAGTGGGGTTATACCCCAATAAAACTATCATAGGTGGGAAATACTGTAAGTCAAAAATGCATCTAATACATGTAACCTACTGAACATCACAGCATAGCCTAGCCTACCTTAAATGTGTTCAGAACACTTACATTAGCCTACAGTTGGGCAAAATCATCTAATACAGAGCCTATTTTATAAGAAGGTGTTGAATATCTTATGCAATTTACCGAATACTGTACTGACAGTGGAAAACAGAACAGTTGTAAGTATATTGGTTGTCTACCCTTGTGATCATGTGGCTGACAGGGAGCTGCAGCTTGCTGCTGCCGCCAGTATCGTGAGAGAATATCTTATCAAATACGGCTAGTGGGAAGAGATCACAAGTCAAAATTCAAAGTATGGTTTCCACTGATTCACACCACCAAGAAGTTGAAAAATTGTAAGTCAAACCACTGTAAGTTGGGGATTATTGTAGGTACTTTTGAAACATTCTTTTTTTTTTTTTTTTTTTTTTTAAACTAAGTACCCGGTGTGTGATGTGTATTTGCCTAAAATGGGGTGTGGTAAACATAAAGATGTTATCCTTCTCCTTAAAGAGTTATAGTCCAGTTGGGACACACTCATGCACATATATACCCACCGTACATAAACATCAGACTAATGAGTGATGCTTATAAAAACCCTAGTAGGCGTTTGGTTGAGGGAAAGCATCTAAGCCAAAGAGATTTTGGTAAGAAATTTGAGCAGAGGTGCTTAGTATCCTTGCAGGCACAGAGGACAGAAGAGAGATCTGGGTGCAAACTAGTTTCTTTTTTAAAAGTAAGTTTAGGGAGGGGCGCCTGGATGGCTCAGTCAGTTGAGCATTGACTTCGGCTCAGGTTATGAACTTGTGTTTCTTGAGTTCAAGCCCTGCATCAGGCTCTGTGCTGACAGCCTGGAGCCTGCTCGGATTCTGTGTCTCCCTCTCTCTCTGCCTCTCCCATGCTCTCAAAAATAAATAAATATTTATTAAAAAAAGAAGTAAGTTTAGGGAGCCTAAAACACTAGTTTTACTGTCCTCACAAATAGTTCTCAACCTCAGTTGTGCGTCAGATTTTCTCATTGGGCTGAGGGAGACTTCGTATTCACTAAATCAGAATTTCTAGGGGTAAGGTTTGAACATTTGGGTTTTTCAAAATTTCCCCAGTTGATTCCAATACAGAAACAGGTTGATAGCTACTGAACCACACAAATAAAATGATAATAGATAAGTGCCAGATTTCGACTCCACTTGGAGGTAGTGGGCACTATAGGTAAATATGTAAGTATACATATACATATGCATATACATATACATATATATGCGCACACATATGCACATATATATGTACTATATATGTGTACACATATATACATATATACATACACTATAATTCCAGTAAAGAAGCACACTCTTACTTATGAAGACTTCTTCCTTAGTTAGAATCAAATTAATATCAAGGACTAAAAGAATATTTAGAACTAAAATGAAGCAGGTTTCAGGAAGGAACATATTTTAGGCAATTCTTATTCTTTAGAGATTTAAAAATATTTAGAACATCTTTCTAACCCCTTGAGATATTTTAGGAGGTATTATGTGCTTTTCAGGATTAGCGTGCGACATGACTGACAGAATGCAGGCATCACCCAGGTGCTAGTTCACCCTGCAAGGAAATGCAGTGGGTTAAATGCTGAATGTCCAGTATTGACTCCCCATGATCATTGTATTTTATTGCTTTATTTAAAAAAAAAAAAGCAACCTTCTGGTGTATGTCTTTAACAAGTCATTGGTTAGCTAATATTTTTAATAAAAATGAATCTACCAAAAGTGAAAGCAATAACTTGTGTGGGTGCAAAAGAAAATGACTGTAAACAGCTGGGGACCAGAGGAAGAATCCTGTTTCTAACTATTTCCTCCAGAAACAAACCAACTCTGGATAAAACAATGTATCTGGTGATGTGTTCTACCCTGGATGGAAAAATAGGGGGAAATCTCTTGACTGCAACACTAAGAAATAAATTGTTTGGTCAGCTTCTATTTATTAAAGCAGTGTATGAGGTACATATTTTTATTTATTTATTTATTTATTTATTTATTTATTAAAAAAAATTTTTTTCAACGTTTATTTATTTTTAGGACAGAGAGAGACAGAGCATGAACGGGGGAGGGGCAGAGAGAGAGGGAGACACAGAATCGGAAACAGGCTCCAGGCTCTGAGCCATCAGCCCAGAGCCTGACGCGGGGCTCAAACTCCCGGACCGCGAGATCGTGACCTGGCTGAAGTCGGACGCTTAACCGACTGCGCCACCCAGGCGCCCTGGGCTACATATTTTTAATTTTCTAGGAGACACATTTTAAAAAGTAAAAAGAGGTGAAATTCATTTTATTATTTTCTTATGTTTATTTATTTTTGAAAGAGAGAGACAGAGCATGAGCCGGGTAGGGGCAGAGACAGAGGGAGACACAGAATCTGAAGCAGGCTCCAGGCTCTGCACTGTAAGCATAGAGCCTGATCCGGGGTTCGAACCCACGAACTGTGAGATCATGACCTGAGCCGAAGTCGGATGTTTAACCGACTGAGCCACCTATGAAATTCATTTTAATACGATAATTTATTTAATTCAATATATCCAAAATATTGTTTAACATGTAATCAGTATAAAAAATCACTGAGATATTTTATATTTTTAAAATGTCTTCAAAATTCTATGTATATTTTACATTTACACGCATATCAATTTGGAGTAGCCACATTTCAAGTTCTCAAATAGCCAAATATGGCTAGTGGCTACTGTATAGGACAGCACAGTATGATGCAGCTGGGATTTCAGGCTCTGAATTCAGAAAGACCTAGATTTGAATTTTTTCCCGCTAATTTCTAACTCTTTACCCTTGAGCAAATTGATTAACCCCTCAACACTTAACTCCTATATGTTAAGAATTACGGCACCTGCTTTAAAGAGATGCTTGATGAATCAAGGACTCCGTAAATAGTCTTAGTTGTTGGTAGTTTTATCTGTTATTTTCCCACTGTGCCAAGTGAAAAGAGGATCTGTTTCAATCTACCTCTTTCACTGAGGAGGTTTGTGAGACCTTGGGCATGATTCTTTACTTTGTGCCTCTTTCTTTCTCTGTCTTACAGAGAAATAATGGTATTGCAATTGGGGAAAAGTTTTTCCTCAACCCTCTTAGGGTCCCTGGCTGTGTCTGAAAATTAAACTGACAATGACAGATTCATAGGAGAAAATGATACAAACTTTATTGAATTTTTACGTGTACAGGGGAGCCTCCACAAGAGAATGAAGAGCCAAAGAAGGTATAAAAGGTTTTATACCTTTTAGATGAAGAAACAGTCATTTTGTGAAGCTTGGGCGGGAGGTAGTAGATGGTGAAGAAGTGTCTAGGAAGATAAAGGTTGGTTTAACAAGGTTTGTTTATATAGACTTCTTGGCCCCAAATTCCTGGTCTCTAGTGATGTCTTCCCTCCTCCTGGCGTAGGGAGGGTACGTTTCACATGGGAGTTTTATGGCCTGTTTCAGGGAAAAAGAGTGATGGAGGCCAGAGTGGCCTTCCTGGTTCTGCCATTTACACAAAACTTTTTAAGCTTAAGGTATTTAACGTGCCCAGGTGCCACATTTTGGGGTAGTGTGTCCTGAACCCCATCACTGTGTAGCTCAGAGAGCTGGCATGAGGGTTAAGTGGGATAATATATGTGCAAATGTTCACAAACCCTCAATAAACATTTCCCAAAGTGGAGCTAGAGACATTCCACGTTGGCCCAATTTGTGATTTAAAATCACTTAGGTTGTGGTGGTAGTTACATGATTGTATAAAAACTCATAAAATTGTATTCCTAAAATGGTTGGATTTTACTGCTTATAAATTACTCCCCAAAATCTCAATTAAAAAAACAATTTGGAGGGGCACCTGGGTGGCTCAGTCGGTTAAGCGTCTGACTTCAGCTCAGGTCATGATCTCACGGTCCGTGAGTTCGAGCCCCCTGTCGGGTTCTGTGCTGACAGCTCAGAGCCTGGAGCCTGCTTCGGATTCTGTGTCTCCCTCTCTCTCTGCCCCTCCCCTGCTCATGCTCTGTCTCTTTCTGTCTCAAAAATAAATAAAAACATTAAAAAAATTAAAAAAAATAATTTGGGAAATTCCTGGTTTTAAAAAAGTTAGCAGTTTTCTTTTCCATTAACTTCTCAGAGCCACATACTAAATGCATGCATTAATGTGGATTATGAACTTCTGAGTGAAACATCACAGATGCATGTCTCATAATTGATCATTGCACTCATTTTTCACAGGATGTTCTGTATAATTATTGTACCAACAAACATGCTTTGCCACTGTAAACTGCCATACAGGTATATGCAGATACCAGCTATTAAGATTATTTCCTGATACCCATGGTGCATGGGTAGCTCAGTCAGTTAAGTGTCCAACTCTTGATTCAAGCTCAGGTCATGATCTCACGGTTCATGAGATGGAACCTGTGTTGGGCTCTGCACCAGGCATGGAGTTTGCTTGGGATTTTCTCTCTCTCTGTCTCTCTCTCTCTGTCTCTCTCTCTCTCTCTCTCTCTCTCTGTCTCTCTCTCTCTCTGTCTCTCTCTCTCTGTCTCTCTCTCTCTCTGTCTCTCTCTCTCTCTTTCCCTCCCTTTTCCTTCCCTCACCTCTCTCTCTCTCTGTCAACAAAAACAAAAAAGATTATTCTGTGATACCTAAGAGTTATGGAAAATTCAACATCACAGACCAATTGATCACACCCTCCTCCTGATACATTTTCTTTATTGGACTTGCAGGCTGTCATCCCTTTCTAGTTTTCCTCATACTTACTAGCCACTTGTCAGTGTTCCTGTTGGCTATTCCATGTCTTGCTAACCTTAAATGTTGGAAAAACCTCATCCTCAGCTTTGAACCTCTTCTTGATTCTCACTATATTCATTCTCGTTGATCTCCTTTTCTCCTGTTTTATTTTTTTAAGGTTATTTATTTATTTTGAAAGATACAGAGACACTGTGAGTAGGGGAGGGACAGAGAGAGACAGAGAGAGAGAGAGAGAGAGAGAGAGAGAGAGAGAGAGAGAGAGAGGATCCCAAAAAGGCTCCACACTGTCAGTGCAGAGCCCTATGCGGGGCTCAAACTCACAAAACCATGAGATCATGACCTGAGCCGAAACTGAGATTTGGACGCTTAACCAAGTGAGCCACCCAGGTGCCCCCTTTCCTCCTGTTGTTTAAGGTCATTTAGATCTTGTTGAGATTCAGACGTAAGTCTCCCTCCCCAGCATTTCTGCTGAGCTACCCCATACCACTGCTTGGATTGCATGCATCTAAATTTGACAAGTCTGTATATAACCCCACTCTATCAAACAAGACCCACCCCTCATCTTCCCCCTGATGGGTTTCAGGGCAGGCCACCCTAAAATATGCCACTTTGATTACTGATTATTGATATTATTTTGATTGATATTGATTATTTAAAATTAAAGTTACTTAAGAAACAGCTGGTACAAGAAGGACACTCTGACCCTTCTCTGTTCCCCTAAAAGTAGGAAATAAATTCCCATGCGAAGGGCACCCTCCTGCACCTGGAGGGTAAGAGGTATCCCTATTTCCAGAGATAGGGAATTCAGGACCAGGAAGACTGCATAAACAAACCCTGTTACTTCTTTATCAATTTCCTCCATCAAGCCCAAACTCCTTGTCTTGTCAGTTTTTCACAAATTTATTATTTCTTTGTCTAAAAGATGCCCACTTTGGTCACTTCTCTGTCCTATTTTTGTGAGCTCCCGCACATACAAGATTAAATTTTTCTCCTGTTAATCTGCCTTACGTCAATTTAATTATTAGAACAGCCAAAGAAACTAGGAGAGAAGAAAGAGTGTTCCTCCCCTACACCTCAGTAAATGGCAGTTCCACACACTTAGCTAATTAACTGGGCCCCAAACACAGGCTTCATCCTTAATTCCTTTCTTTACCACACACAACACTTGTAGTCCTTCAATAGCTTGGCTCAGCTCTACTTTCATAATAGATCCAGACTGTGACGACTAACCATAGTCTTCATCTCCACCTTCAGTCACGTAGTCATCATCTCATTTGGACCCCAGTAGCCTCCCAATGGATCTCTTTGCTTTTACCCCAATCTTTTGTTTTCCCACCTGCTCAAATCTATAATGGTTTGTGATCACTCTTTTAAAAAAAAATTTTTTTTTAATGTTTGTTTACTTTTGAGACAGAGACCGAGCATGAGCAGGGGAGAGGCAGAGAGAGAGGGAGACACAGAATCCAAAGCAGGCTCCAGGCTCTGAGCTGTCAACACAGAGCCCGACACGGGGCTCGAACTCACAGACTGGGAGATCATGACCTGAGCTGAAGTCGGACGCTCAACTGACTGAGCCACCCAGGCACCCCTGATTTGTGGTCACTCTTAGAGTGAAGTCCAAACTCCTTACTAAGGACTAAGATGCATTATATGAACCTTGTTTCTACTTATGTTTCTAACCATAGCTCCTGCAAACTCTGCCCATTGCTCACTCTGCTGTAACCATTCTGGTCTTCCTGCTATTCCTTAAATAAGCCACGCTCACTCTTGCCTCAGGGCCTTTGCGCTTGCTGTTCCCTCTGACCTGATTGTTCTCTCAAATAACTGCATAGATCTCTTGGTAACCCATTTCATTCAAATGCCACCTTCTTCAGAGAAGCTTTCTTTTTTTTTTTTTTTTTAAGTTTTTATTTAAATTCCAGTGAACATACAGTGAACTAATATTAGTTTCAGGTGTACAATTTAGTGATTCAATACTTACATACAACACCTGGTGTTCATCACAACAATTGCACTCCTTAATCCCCATCACCTACTTAAGCCATCCCCTCATCCACCTCCCCTCTGCTAACCATCTGTTCTCTGTAGTTAAGAGTCTGTTTCTTGGTTTGCCTATCTTTTCTTCCCCTGTGATCATATTTGTTGTTGTTGTTTCTTAAATTCCACATATGAGTGAATTCATACGGTGTTTGTTTTTTTCTGACTGACTTATTTCACTTAGCATAATGCCCTCCAGCTCCATCCACATTATACACAAAAATAAATTCAAAATGGATTAAAGACCTAAATGTGAGACATGAAACCATTCGAATCCTAGAGGAGAACACAGGCAGTAACCTCTTTGACATCGGCCACACTAGATACATCTCTTGAGGCAAGGGAAACAGAACCAAAAATAAACTATTGGGACTTGAGAGAAGCTTTCCTTGACCAATCTAAATATCTCTCATCTGCAATACTCTGCATAGCATGTATCACTAACTGATCGTATTTGTATTTTAGGTTTTCCTTTGTGAGTTTCTTTCATTAAAACATAAGATTTATGAGGGAAGGTATTTTGTCTGTCTTGTCCACTACTGTATTCCTAATGCTTAGAAAAATCCCTGTCACATGGTAGGTGTTCAATCAGTACTTATTGAGTCAATGTATGTTGCAGTTTTCTTAGACATGACTAGAAGAAATTGATATCCAAAAGAATAGAAAACATTCTTACCATTGAGATTTATAGAATTTGAAAACTTCAGCTATTAAGTACTAAATAATACTCTAACATTTATTGCATGTATTCAGAAAAAACCCAGAGCCTTCCAATTCTGTCCTTACCCCCTTTCTCTTCAGGAGGTCAGAGCAAGTTCCATCAGCTAGATACTGATGATGATGATGATGATGATGATGATGTTGATGTCAACCATACCTAATATTTATTGCATGTTTAATGGGTGCTGGGGACTTTCCTAAGGGCATTGTATGCATGGTCTCATTTAATCTTCCAGCAAGTTTATTAGGTAGATACTATTATGATCCTATGGTTTTATAGAGGTTGGGCCTGCAGCACAGAGGGTTGTTAACTCACCCATGACTGGTGAGTGAGCTAGCTACTGAGTAAGATTAGGGACCCAGGACCTGAAACCGGGTACTGTGACCCCATGCTATTCCCGCTTATCCCTAGAAGTCTCCCTCTAGGGGAGCAGACATGAACCAGAGTCGATTTTCTTTGTCACTTTTACTTAGGCCTGGAGGTCTACTTCCCCTTTCTCTCTGCTAAAGAATTAAACCCAAAAGCTCTCATGCATATCAACTTTTGCAAATAAGTGCATAGCACTGCTAGATGCTCCTATTTAATGACTCAGGATGTCACAGCACATTAAATTATTCTTTCTCACAACAAGATTATTTCAAATGGAAAAGGATAATATTTTGCCTTGTTTAAAAGAGTGGATCCAGAGAAGTTGTTATATTTGACTCATCTCAAGTCCCAGTTGCTGGAGTCAAGAACAAATCCTAGCTTCTCTCATGCCAAGGGACCACAATCTTAGTTTTTCTCATGCCAAGGGACCACGGTCTTAGTTTTTCTCATGTCAAGGGACCAAGAGGTTTTGCATGCAGGAGGATGCTCAATTTCTGGTCAGTTAAATTTCAGAATAGAGAGAAGAGAGCCACTGTCACCACCCTTTGGGGCCCAGCTGGGAGTCTCAGAAAGCCACAAGGAAGGGAACGTGGTAGAAATCAAGTGCATCCACATCAGTAGTACACTAGAATTCTTTATAAGGCTTATCTACGTATCAGAGTTCAGAACAGAGAGTCAGAGGGGGGTTGGTCTCCTGGCCTGCAGCTCAGCAGTGTGACCTACTTGATACCTACAAACTAGGTAACTTCTATTCGCCTTGGTTTCTTCCTTTGAAAAGTGGAGGTCCCTGAGGAAGAGTTGCCATGAGGACAAATTACTTAACCAACGAAGTCACTTAAAATGCTGTCTGGCATATTGTAAGTGCTCAATAATACTAACTCCTCCTGGTTTTCTCCTTTGTCTTGATACTCAAACGCTGTTGTACAGAATCCCTTTAGAAATTACCTTACCTACCTCTATTATGAAGAATCACGTTTTCCTTATCAGTTTAAGTCTCAGTGTTTTGGGTTTTTTCCCCAAGGGAGGGGGACAAGATCACACTAACAGGACAATTCAACCAGCAGAAAGGGGTAAATTTCAGAAAGAAATGTGTGTGTAATCCCATTTTTATAAAATCCCAGTTTTATAAAAAATTTAAAACCTGCCACACATTACACTCTATATTATATATGATACTTTCATATGAAGGAGAAAAAAATTCATGAGAAAGATGAATACTAAGTAATGCCTCCTTGACAGGGGAGGAAGGAACTGTTTTCAGGAAGGGGGATGTAAGAGGCCTCATATATATGTAATTATTTTACTTAAAAAATGGGAAAATGTTGGGGCGCCTGGGTGGCGCAGTCGGTTAAGCGTCCGACTTCAGCCAGGTCACGATCTCGCGGTCCATGAGTTCGAGCCCCGCGTCGGGCTCTGGGCTGATGGCTCAGAGCCTGGAGCCTGTTTCCGATTCTGTGTCTCCCTCTCTCTCTGCCCCTCCCCCGTTCATGCTCTGTCTCTCTCTGTCCCAAAAATAAATAAAAAAAAGTTGAAAAAAAAATGGGAAAATGTTAAGATTTGATAAGGGTGGGTGACAGGTATGTGTTTATTATATTATTTTCTATACTACACAACTTTGAAATACTTCATAGAATCATTTTTGAAATAAAGATATTCAGAGCACAGTTGTGCCTTAACAATTCCTATTTATTTATTTATTTAGAGAGTGCAAGAGGGGTAGAGACAGAGAGAGAGAAAGAGAGGGAGAGAGAGAGAAAATCCCAGCCAGGCTCCATGCTGTCTGCCCAGAGCCCAACACGGGGATCAGTCCCATGAACCATGAGATCATGACATGAACTGAAATCAAGAGTCAGATGCTCAACCAACTGAGCCATCCAGGGCCCCCCTTAACAATTCTTAATAACAGATTTGGCCAGCATTGCCTTTCCAAATTAACCAATTCCTTGACTAAAGAGATGAATTTGACTACTTATTTTGTCAGCTTTGGTGATATATTTCTTCTTCCCAGCAGAGGTCACTATCTAATGGAATATTCCGGTAAACAATAGAATACATAGTATATAATGCCCCCTTATGCAAAGATTTTCAGTCTTTAAAAAAATCTGTCATATTCTTTATTACTAGTTTACTTGTAAGGCCAACATACAAGAGGGTAGAATGTGAGGTGGGATCGGGGCCAGAGATGTGTGAAGCTGGTTTGAAATCTTCTGCGCAAAAACAAGTAACATACATCAATGTGGTTTACTATGTTTCCTCTTTTGGCAACCAACATCTGTAAAAGTGTGCCCTTACTCTCTGTATGGGACCTAACTATTCTTGCCTAAATATATACTAATTCTCCCTTCTCATTGGATGGATAGTTTGAATACAGAATGCACAATTACAAACTGCTGGGAGAGGGGCGCCTGGGTGGCTCAGTCGGTTAAGCGGCCGACTTCGGCTCAGGTCATGATCTCGCGGTCCGTGAGTTTGAGCCCTACGTCAGGCTCTGTGCTGACAGCTCAGAGCCTGGAGCCTGTTTTGGATTCTGTGTCTCCCTCTCTCTGACCCTCCCCCATTCATGCTCTGTCTCTCTCTGTCTCAAAAATAAATAAACGTTAAAAAAAAAAAAAAGAATTGCTGGGAGATAATTGTTCCATTTTTTTTTTTTTTTTAGCTTCCAGGAATACCATAGAGACATCTGTTGCAATTAAAGTTTTTAATTTTTTAATTTATTTTTGAGAGAGACAGAGTGTAAATGGGGGAGGGGTAGAGAAAGAAGGAGACACAGAATCTGAAACAGGCTCCAGGCTCTGAGCTGTCAGTACAAAGCCTGATGTGGAGCTTGAACTTGGGAACAGTGAGATCATGACGTAGTCTGAAGTCGCAGGCTTAACCATCTGAGCCACCCAGGCGCCCCAGCAGTTAAAGTTTTTAATCTCTGTTTGGAAATTTTTTTCCTGTCTGGAAGCTTTTACAATTTCTTCTTTATTTATAGTCATCTGAAATTTCATGATACTCTTTCTTAATGTAGTTTTGTTTTTGTTTATTGTACTAATCCCTTGGTGATTACTTTGAATTTAGAAAGTCATGTCCTTTAGTCCTATTTCATATATGTGATAAGCTGTATTATTTCTGGTAATTTCTTCCCCTCCATTTTTTTTTCTGTGTTCTCTTTCTAGAACTCCTAATAAAGAATGACCCTCTGACTAATTTAGTCATTTTCAAAGTCTTTTCTCTCTATAAAAATAGTCTCTTTATCTTTTTGGTTTTACTTTCGGGGAAATACTCTCAATTGAGATATTTCTTTTGAAATTCTTATTTCTATTAACTTATTTTTTAATATCTAAGAGCTCTATCTTTTCCTTGGAATATTCCTTTTTAAAAGTTGCTTATTGTTCTTGTTTCACAGATGCCATATTTTCTTTTATCTTTCATAGGATATATATTATGGTTTGTCTTTACTATGATTACTTATGTTTTCTATCTGATGTCTTTGTTACTTGCTTGTTTGTTTTGGTTTCTCTCTTTAATATTAAATGCTTTCCTGGGTGCCTGAGTGGCTCAGTTAAGCTTCCGATTTCAGCTCAGGTCATGATCTCACAGCTCATCAGTTTGAGGCCCACATTGGGTTCTGTGCTGACAGCTCAGGGCCTGAAGCCTTCTTCAGATTCTGTGTCTCCCGCTCTCTCTGATCCTTCCCTGCTTGTACTCTGCCTCTCTCTCTCTCAAAAATAAATAAACTTAAAAAAATTAAAAAATATATTAAATGCTTTTCTCAACTGCCTCAAAATCCTCGTTTATATCTGGGAATGGAATACTAAGCACCTAACTGGAAGTGTAGGGGAGAAGCAACGTTTACTCTACCCTGCTAGATTCTTTTGGTTGGTCTATTAATTACATTGATATTAGAAAGATTCATAGGAGAAAAACAAATTTAATTACATATGCACAGAAGCACCACAAAGATTTGAGAGTCTCAAAGAACAGCCAAGCAATTGAGGCTTATATGCCATCATGAACAAAGGAGAAGGGACAGGGGTCTGGGGCTCCAAAGAGAAGGAAGACAGTTCACAAGAAGATAGGAACAGCAAATGTTTGGTAAACGAATGTTTGCAATGTCATGCAGAGACAATGTTTAAAGAGAAGACTTTGAACACACAGGCCCTGCCAAGTTCCCCCACAGCTTAGCACACAGAGCCCGTATACTCTTTGTAGTTATCTCTGGTGATAGCTCTGTTCCTGGACCAGGCCCTCTATCTAAATTCTTTTAGACAGTTGAGGAGGGGGTCAAAAGCTCTTCCTGAATCTTTGGGGCTTTAATTATCCTCAACTCAAAACTAATCAGCATGCCAAAGTGGCACATTCTGGGGAGACTCGTTCTGAACTTAGTCAGCAGCCATATATGTTAGTGGGACTTGTCTACTGTGGGCCACATACAGAATGATTGAGAGCCCCTAACCTCTGCCAATTTTTATGATCCTTCATGAGAGCCCCTAACCTCTGCCAATTTTTATGATCTCTTAGTCAGTTTGGGCTGCTATAACTTAAATACCATAGACTGAGTGGCTTAAACAACAAACATTTATTTCTCACAGTTCTAGAGGCTACAAGTCTGACATCAGGGTGTCAGCACAGTCAGGTTCTTGGTGAAGGCCCTCTTCCTGATTTACAAATGACTGACTTCTCGTTGTATACTGACATGGGGGGAGGACAGGGGGAGAGGAAGCAAATTCTTTCCTGTCCTATTCATAGGAGCCCCATCCTCATGACCTGGTTACCGTTCAAAGGCCTTGCCTGCAAATATCATCACATTGGCATTCAGGCTTCAACATATGAATTTTGGGAAGACACACATTCAGTCCATAGCGGCATCCATAGGTGTTTTCTCTTGAGCTGGATGGTTTCTCGAGGGACAACTCCTGTTTCCAGCACAGTGCCCTAGCTCACCTCAGCTGGGTCTGTGTACCTGAGTATATGGCTGATGAATCTAATCATGTGCATGGGTGGTTGAAATAGCTGGGATTTACCCACACTTTTTCAGCCTCATGCTGCACCTCTGCCTTCAGAGGTCCCTACTTCTCCTTTCTTAGGTTTTCTAGAGTTAAGAATTCCCTCATTACCAGAGTTTAGTTTTTGTATTATGCAAAGTTAAAAACCACTAATCTAGCTATTTTCCATAATTTTGTGGACATCTGTTGTCTAACTGTTGTCTCCCCATCTAGTCTCTATGTCACTGAGGCCTTCTGTCTTTAATTTATTTATTTACTCATTGACTTTCATTTTAGGGAAGTTTCAGAAAGGAGATAAGAATATGTTCAATCACCATTATAAACTTGAATTGTTTTAATGGGTAAGTTTGTTTGTTTGTTTGTTGTTTTGTTTTGACCATATCACATACAAGAAAGTTAAAGCCACAGAGGTATATCTTGCCTAAATTAGCAAGTGGCAGAGAAGCTAACATTTACTCCAATGTCCCTCTCTAATGAGGGGTACAGGTAATGTTACAAATACCCACCACACGAGATAATGTTAGTGGCATGAGTTACCTTTTACAGCTGTGAGCTATGTAGCTATTGGGAAACCCTTTAGTTCTGTGAACTTCCAGAACCCATTTTCTATCTTGCCTTCTCTAACCTCTCTAGCAACATGACAAAATTAGGGTTCACTTTGAAATGACAAATCACAATGTATATTTTTAAACATTCAAAGCAATCGAGCAACACAGAGGTTTCCAGAAAAGTTTCATATAGATCACTTTTTGTAAGTTTAGTGTTCCTACTATTGACTGATTAACTCAGGATGGTTTTGTCCTAATTGAGAATTGCCTTTCTTTTTCCTGTAATTTTTGTTTTAAGTTTCTGTCTAATCTAGTTTTTCATCTTTGTTTGCAGTCTTCAGTGAAATATGTAATAGATGTTAAAATGCCAGGGAAGTTGCCATCAGGAAATAATAAATGTGAAATTTCAGATGAGAGATCACAAATCACCATAGGTTTTTACATTTTTCAGAGGAAATAGTTTAGAGCCTATTCTAATCTCCTTACCCATTTTAAGGTTGTAGAATTGTCTAGAGAATGGAAAAGGTGATTTTATGAAAAATTTCTTTGCACAGAGTTGTCGTCATATTATAATCCTGCACCTCTTCCCTGGGGAAGGTGTGAGAGTAGTTTCAATGTCCTTATCAAGTCTAATGAAGCTTCCACAGAGAGCTGGTGAATTTTCTCATACCAGGATCTTAATTTGTGGCCCAGCAGTTGGGGGCATAGTAGAGAGAGGTATACTCCTTCTCAGAAAATGTAGAGTTTAAGGGAAGAGCTATGTCTTACTTTAATGGGAGTGTAAAAAAAATAATGTTTTGGGAGTTTGTTAGGGCAAGGGAGGTACGGGTGCTTCTCATGGACCAGATGTGAATAGCACCCAACAGAGTCAGTGTGGGTGGTCTGGGTCTCAGCAGCAAGAAGCTGAAGGTGAATGCCTAGAAGATACAGCAGTGCTAAAGACCCATATTTCATAGAGATACTCCTGCAATTTATCAAGGGAAGAGGGGAGTACTATGTATATTGCAATATACTAACCACCTGGAGTCAGTGTCAGACTGTACAGGTTCAAGGGCATCCTCCCCAACAAGAGTGCTTTTACTTCAGATCCACCTGTCCTTCTGACCAACTAGCTATAAATTTAGGGGTTTCCACTATCCTTTCAATCAATTATTTGCTGTAATGCTCACATAACTCAACAAAGTGCTGTACTTATGATTATGGTTTTATTATAAAAGATATACAGAAGGTGAGGTCTGGGAAAGAATGTGGAGATTCCACACCCTTTCCTTGTTGAGTCAGGGTCTGCCACTTTTCTACACATCAATGTATTCACCAATCAGGAAGCTCCACTGAGCTTCCCTCCAGAGTTTCTATTTGGGTCTTATTGTATAAGCATGGTTGATTAAATCATTGGCTGTGTGGTTGAACTTAATCTCCAGCCTACCTCTCCTTCCCAGAGGTCTGGCTGGCCAAAATTCCAAACCCTCTAATCTCATGGTTAGTTTCTCTGGTGACCAGTCCCTGTCCCTGGGCCTACCAATAGTCACCTCATTATCATTACAAAGATTCTTACCATTCAGGAAATCCCAAGGGCTTTTAGAAACTGCCAGGAAACTGGGACAAAGACAAGATAAATTATTATGCGGTAAAAGGTTTGGTGGGAAACTCTGAAGAGCCCATGAAAGCAACAGGAGGCAGAGTCATCTTGAAACTTCTGCCTGGTCCAAAATGTGAAAAACCAGCTGATGATGGTAATAGTTCAAGTAAGACCTTTCCTACTTCTCCTGTTCTTCTCTTCCATTGTGCCAGCCCTGGAGGCATAACACTTAGGTGGTAAGGGAACAGAGAAATAGAGATGCCAACCAAGTCCCCATTCCCCATTGCATACCATGCTTCCACCCTGAACCACACTCAAGCTATGGGAAGAAAAGACCCTAAATCAAATTCAGAGTTTTGATTAACCTTCTAGACTAAACATTTGAATTCCTGTATTTGGCCTGTATTTGCGCATTACAATGATGATAGGACCTAAGAGTGAAGAACAATAAAGTCAGGGATTTGGCAGTAATTTTCATCAAGAGTTGGGGTAAAATAAATGAAATAAATGAAATGAAATTTCACATTTTAAATTTCATTTAGAAGAAAGATGAAGTGAAAAAAAGTAGGTGAGTTTGGTTTAAGTCATGATTGGTGCTGTTAAATATACCAATTTCAAATACTTAAATACACACAAAAAAGAGTGCATTTATTTAAAGCAAGGTTTCACAATCTCGACACTATTGCCATTTTGGACCAGATAATTCTTTATTGTGGGGTGCTGTCCTGAGCCCTTAGGGTGTTTTAGCAGTGTGGCCTCTACCCACTAGATGTCAGTAGCTCTCCCCACTACCCCTCACCAGTTGTGACAACCAAAAATGCCTGGGGTAGGGGGGCAAATTGCCCTCCATTGAGAAAAACTGATTTAAAATATTATTTCCCATCTGTTGGCTTTAGGCTTTGTTTGTTGTTCTTTTTCTAGCTCCTTTAGGTGTAAGGTTAGGTTGCTTATTTGAGATTTTTCTTACTTCTTGAAGTAAGCCTATATTGCTATATACTTCCCTCTTAGGACAGCTCTTGATGCATCTCAAAGGTTTTGGACCGTCATGTTTTAATTTTCCTTTGTTCCTATGTAATTTTTAAAATTTCTTCTTTGATTTCTTGGTTGACCCATTCATTGTTTAGTAGTATGCTATTTAACCTCCATGTATTTATGGCCTTTCCAAATTTTTTCTTGTGGTCGACCTCAAATTTCATAGTGTTGTGGTAAAAAAAAAAAAAATGCATGGTGTGATCTCAATCTTTTTGTACTTGTTGAGCCTGATTTGTAACCTAGTATGTGATCTGTTCTAGAGAATGTCCCATGTGCACTTGAATAGAATGTGTATTTTGCTGCTTTAGGATGAAATGTTCTGAATATACCTGTTAAGTTCATCTGGTCTAGTGTGTCATTCGAAGTTGTTGTTTCCTTGTTGATTTTCTGCTTAGATGATCTGTCTGTTGATGTAAGTGGGGTGTCCCCTACTATTATTGTATTATTATCAATGAGTTCCTTTATGTTTATTATTAATTGTTTTATATGTATATATATGGGTGCTTTCAAGTTGGGGACATAAATATTGACAATTGTTAGGTCTTCTTGTTGGATTGTCC
This sequence comes from Herpailurus yagouaroundi, assembly GCF_014898765.1. Lineage (NCBI taxonomy): Eukaryota > Metazoa > Chordata > Mammalia > Carnivora > Felidae > Herpailurus > Herpailurus yagouaroundi. Next base: position 11,912,328 of record NW_024412406.1, read on the forward strand.
CTTTATGATATAGTGCTCTTCTTCATCTCTTGTTACAGTTGTTGGTTTAAAACCTAGTTTGTCTGATATAAGTATGGCTACTCTGTCTTTCTTTTGACATCTATTTGCATGATAATGTTTCTCCACCCCCTCACGTTCAATCTGCAGGTGTCTTTAGTTCTAAAATGCATCTCTTATACGCAGCATACAGATGGGTCTTGTTTTTTAAATCCATTTTGATACCCTGTGTGTTTTGATTGGAACATTTACATCCAGAGTGATTATTGACAGATACTTATTTAGTGCTATTTCATTACTTGTTTTATCACTGTTTCTGGAGATATTCTCTTTTCCTTTCTAGTCTTTGTCACTTTTGATCTTTTCTTTCCACTCGCAGAGTCCCCTTTAATATTTCTTGCAGGACTGGTGGTCACAAACTCCTTTAGTTTTTGTTTGTCTGGGAAACTCTTTATCTTTCCTTCTATTCTGAATGATAGCCTTGGTAGATAGAATATTCTTGGCTGCAGATTTTTCTCATTCAGCATGTTGAAAATATGCCACTCCCTTCTGGCTTGCCAAGTTTCTGTGGAGAGATCTGCAGCTAGCCTTATGGATCTTCCCTTGTAAGTTAGGGACTTCCTTTGTCTTAATACTTTTAGGATGTTTTCTTTATCATTATATTTTGCAAATTTAAGAATAGTAAAATAATTTAAATCAAAGAATTTTTGTGATTCAAATATTGTCTTCTAATTTACTTGTTTTGAAAATCTGGATGGTCATACATTATGTTTTTTTAAAAGCAGGAATAGCTACAATCCTACTTTTGTGGTTGTTCTCATCTTGAAACAAGTTCATGGATTTTTGTGGAAAGTATGTCTCACATTGGTCAAAAACACTGACAGAGGGGCGCCTGGGTGGCTCAGTCGGTTGAGCATCGGTTTGGCTCAAGTTATAATCTCGTAGTTTGTGAGTTCGAGTCCTGCCTTGGGCTCTGTGCTGACAGCTCGGAGCCCGGAGCCTGCTTCAGATTCTGTGTCTCCCTCTCTCTGCCTCTTCCCTGCTCACTCTCTGTTTCTCTCTCTCTCTCAAAAATAAATACACATTAAAAAAAATTAAAAAAAAAACACTAACAATTTGGGGCCAGTCGAAATGAATACTCTGTTGCTTAATAATTATTTTATAATGCCTTTAATCTTATTATATGAAATTTAAATAGTATCAGTGCTGCCTTTTATTTTGGGAAATATCAAATGATGATTATATTATCCCAATTTATTAGTGTTGCTGGACTCTTATGAGAAAATATCACCCAAAGGAAACCCTCTTGCAGCATCTGGTGCTAGAAAGACAACTTAGATGTATTTAAAACAACAACAACAATAATAACCTGTTTTTCAAGATAAAACAAAAGTGGGAACAATTATTTATTGCTCATTGGCTACATTGCAGACACTGCTAAATGCTTTACAACATCATCGTGCTAATCCTCACACAGTCCCTGTCATATGTTATCCACATATTCTAAGTGTGGAAAATAGAAGCTCACAAAGTTAAATAACCTGACCAACGCCAAGTATTTAGCAAGTGATAGAGCTAGGCTTAGAGTCCATGTGCGCTGATGTCAAATCCTTATTCTTTTCACTCTTAAAATGACTTGCTGGACTGTACAAATACACAAATAAAATATTCCACTGAGAAGACTAAGGTTTCTACATTTAATATCTTCATTAAGTGATATTCTCAGGAAGGAGGCATCCATGCTATGTACTACGTCAGTGCTACTTACTCAGAATGTGGTCTGCAGCTGGTGCCAGCTTTTCATTGCACGGTGGCTGGTTTCCAAAGGAAAGGAATCTCCCATAGAGAGAGTGCTAGGCAGAAGTTGTATGGCCATTCATGACCTGGCCTGGAGAGGTATAAAGCATGACTTCCACCATACTCTCTTAGAGAATTGCTTCGTGTACACACTATTGACATCTTGGGCCACATAAGTCTTTGTTGTGGGGCTGCTCTGTCCATTTTAGGATGTTCAGCAATGGTAGCACCCTTCCCACCACTTGTGATGACTAAAAATGACTCCACACATTGCCAAATGTTCTCTAGAGTTGAAAACACCACTAGGTAAAAACCACTGCTCTATTTTTTGAGGCAGTCACAAAGGCCTGCTCAGGTTCCATCTGTTTATGGGAGAATGGCAAGGTTTTGGACGAGCATGTAGGACAAAAATTATTTGTGGCCATTTTTGGAAAATATAATTTGCCATGGTAGCCTTTTAATTAATGCTATGGGCTAAATGTATTCCCCTTAAATTTAAACATTGAAACTGTAATCCCCAGTGCGATGGTATTTGGAGATAGGGTCTTTGGGAGGTAATTAGATCATGAGGGTAGAGCACTTAGGTGGGATTAGTGCTCTTAATAAGAAGAGACTTTTAAGGAGAGAGCTGGCTTCTTTCCTCTCTCCGTGCCACATGGGAACCAAAACAGGAAGAGGGCTCTTCCCAGGAACTGAAGTGATGACACCTTAACCTTGGACCTCCCAGCCTCCAAAACTGTGAGAAATAAATTTCTGTTGTTTGAGCCACCCACTCTATGGTATCTTGTTACAGCATCCCGAACTAAGACAACTGAAGAGTATAAATTTTTTCTACATATTTTTCTGTGCTGAGTTTTACAGATATTCCAGAGCTATGGTGTGGTCTCTGGCTGTACAGAATTCTCATATTATTTGTTCTTAGTAAAGAAGATGCTTCATTTTGAATGCACCATCTTGGAAATTTTGTTAACATCTCAATTATATGGAGCAATGCTCCAGGTGAAAGCCCTTAATATCATTAAATTAAATTAATTGCATTATCGCCCAAGAAATTGGAGCATTTACCTTTATTTTGCCTGGCATTCTCAGGCTACAAATTTGTGACACATAAGCATAATAAATTTTCATTAGTTTTCAATCTTTATTGATTATTTTCTGATTTTTAGGCTGTTGATTTTCTTTCTGTGCTTCTACTGTTGTATGGTCTCAGTGAAACCCCTTACTGTATTCTATGAAACCTAACAAGAGTCACATTTTTGTGTACTTCCTCTGGTTTATCAGTGATTCTGTTGTGTAGCATCAGAATAAAATAAGTATATTAGATGCCTATTTTCATATTGACAAGAAGTCTGCAATTTTTTTACATCTTCATTTAAGAAGTAACTGGAAGTAGCAGTTTTCTTTTTTAAAGCAGAGCTTAAAGCTTTGCCCCAAAATATTTTAAGTTATCATTTAGAAGTATTCCCTCCTACAGATGTATCCCGTGAAAAATGCCCTGTACCATTTCTTCTCTAATCCTTCCAGTACTACCATGACAACTCCCTGAAGAAGGTTTGGAGGGCTATGGAATGTGGGCTTTTCATTCTCAGTTTCATTTTATAAAAAGATTTTAAAGGATATGACTTCATTTCAGAACTTGTAAAGACTTTCCATAAAAACCTATCTCATGCTTTTGAAAAATGAGGCTGTCTAACATTTCAGAGTATATTCCATGTAGATTATCACATTAAATGCCCACAAGAACTCCGTTGAGTGCTTACTATTATTATCCCTATTTAACAAACAGGATAACTTGCCTCAGGTTGCTCATCTTATTAGTGGCACAGCCCTAATTAACTGGAGGCAGTGTAATTTTAGAGCCCATGCAGTTGACCATTTCTCTATGCTTCTAGCCATCAAATGGAGGCAGAAGCTTGGCTGCATTGTTAGGCTGCTCTCTGTCCTTGGACTTAGTACTGGAGTGGGGAGCCTGGAGAAGCCAGGCCAGATGAACCAGCCAAGAGCCACGTGAGTGGGTATTTTTCCTAATTATCCTTTGCTATGTAGAATGCTACTCCAAAATTTAGTGGCTTTAAACAGTTATTTCTCATGATTCCATGGGTTGGTAACATGGATAGTCTTGTGTGGGATTACTCATATGTTCACAGTAATCTTGGATTGGGTTCTAGGTGCCTCACTCACATTTCTGGCTGATGGTGTTGGCCATTGGCTGAAGTGCCTTGGCTCTTCTCTAGGTGGCCTCTCCACCTCCACTAATTTAGATTAAGCTTTTTCCAGTGTAGGGATCTCCAGGTTCCAAAAGTGAGGGTTGAAGCTGCATCGTTTCTTGTGGTCTAGGCCCTAGGACTTGCAGATTCTTTTGGGCAAAGGAAGTCACAGATTCTTTTGGGCAAAGGAAGTCGTGTGACAAGGGGGGAATAGACATAGGGTATCATAATGTTTGGGGGGCCATTATTATAACTATCATCATAGTATTTCTGAATCAGGAATATACTGCTGTATAATAAATCACCTCCAAATTTAGGGGTTGCTCAGAAATCTGTAGGTCATGAACTCAGGCACATCTTGATGGGGCTTGCTTGTTTTGGGTCCACATGGTACAGCTGGGACTGAAGGGCCCAAGATAGCCTCAGTCACATGTCTGGCATTTCATCAGGGATATCTCAAATGATGGGCATCTGTGTGGGCTGACTGGGCCTCTCTCTTCTCATGGTGTCAGCTGGGCTCATGCATATGTCTGGCTCCTTGGTTTTCTCCACGTGGCCTTTCCTTCCACATGGTGTGTCATCTAGAGCCATCTTCAAAGCCTCTCTCTTGAGTTGGATAGACTGAACTTCTTTCCATAGCAGCTAGGCTCCAAGAGTGAGAACAAACATACTCAAGCCTCTCATGACCCAGTTCCAGAGCCACACTGTGTCATTTCTTCCTTGCCTTTTCAGTCAAAGCAAGCCATGAGACCATCCCAGATTAAATGGTGGGCAAGTAGACTTCACCTCTTGATAGGAGGAGGAACGTAATTTGCACAGGGGTGAAAGGAACTGTTGAAGGCTCTCTTTGTGAACTATGAGTATTTGACTGAATGTGGAAAGTGAGAAGCTAGGGTCAAAGGGTTCGTCTAGGCTGGTGGCTACCCAAACACATTGTAGCTATAGTCAGAATGACTCAACATAAGAGAAGGCAACTATACATGAAGGAAATACAAAGATTTCTATCAGGTAGCAAATCAGGTAGAAAGAGACAACGTAAGGATAATGGTGGAGAAAGTAGGTGGAATACGTTCAGGACACAGTGTTACCATGTTAGCTTGCTGTGAGGTGGTTAAACAGAAAACCCTGTAACCTCTGCAGCCAGAGGGAATGTTCCCTTGAAAACACCAAGGGGGTCCATGTATCTTCCCCAAAAGCATTTTGTCCTGATCAGACTAATGTGGAGTTTATCCTCCCACTAAAAGAATGAGATCATAAAATACCTCTTCCATCACCACAGCTTGGGCAGAACCCAGAAGCAGATGGCCAGACAATATGGAGACTCTAATTAGGGAGCGAAAGCTGCAGGGCCACCAAAATAGAAGGAGACATCTTCTGTTGGTAGTAACTAGGCAGTTGTAGGCATTTTGCAGAGTGTTTTGGAAGAAAATAAAGGCTTATTTTGTCTGAGTGTGCTATACAAGGTCCAGGTGAAATTCTTACTGCTCCAAGTGCCTTTTTTTTTTTTTTTTTTTAAACCATCCATTCCACATGGAATTATTTTTGGCTTTTATTTCTTAAGCTTTGAACCACTTCTGATATTCCTGACCTTGGCAGAACTGAAGGTGATAAATGTTTTCTATTTTATTCATTCAGTATTCTGTGTCCATACAGATTCTCTTTCCACTCCCAAGGGCTAGTATTTTTATGACAACAGCGACAACAATAATAAGAAACAAATAATATTTAAGAGAAATGTTTACCTTTCTAAATGTACATTCGCATTTATTATTTATTTTTTTAATCTTATTTTGCCTTGCTGGTCAGTCTGAGTTTCCCATGGTTCACGAAACTCTAGAAACAAAATGGTGCTACACACATTGATTTCCTTTTAATTATTTGAGCATTTTATTACTTCCTGCTCTAGTTTACAAGTTTCACTATTTTTAGCGAAAAACAAAAAACATCATGTTTGGAAGCCAACATTTAATTAGAACCCATAAATGCTAATTTTGTTCTTTCTCTAATGAGAAACATTACTTGTTACTGTATGTGTCCCCATTAACACACAAAATGAAAAGTAGTGGTGATATATGTTTAATTAGATTATTAAGGTTTGTTCATAGCTAATGAGTACAGTGGTCACCCATAAGTTGACTTAGGGGGGAGAGAGAAGGGATTGGGTTTGTCCCTTGATAACTTTCTTCCTCTGCTCAGTCTGGGAGCTGCTGTGGAGTGTGACTGTAAAAATCCTCAGCAGTCCCCAGATTAAGGAAGGTTCAAGTCACACGAGATAGGCCCAGAGCAGATCCAGGTTTTGTGTGGCTTGAAGCTGGTGCTCCTTCAGGGACTTGGAAGGGGCCCTTGTAGTGAGCTGCTCCTTCACAGAAAGTGGATCCTCCTGGGGTGGGACGAACTGCAAGCCTGGGCTCTGCTGAGCAGAGAGAGGTGAATGGGAAGAAGGGCTGCAGAGAGGAATGGGGAGAAAGCAATCATACAGGAAGACTGCTTTAAAACAAAGATTGACTAATATTCTCTTTTTAATTTTCCAATGTTCAGTCATAGTGCAAGTGGGACATTTAGAAAAACAGTAATGGTAACAGCAGCATGGCACATTTCACTCCTGGACACAAAACTTGGACAAAGTGAAAAATGGCCTTCTGAATCTTTCTGACACCGACAATTTTTTCTGCATGTAATTTTGTTCTTTTTGGAAAAGGATTCTAAATCATAGTAAAACTTTATAAGCTGAAATTTGACTGTATCCTGGACATTTATTGTTTCAAGCTTAAAGGGAAAGAAATTACAAACTCTAGAGGATTCAGAGTAATAAATTACAAAGCAGCACTCAGCCTGGTTGTCTTTTCCCAGCCTCAACCAGCAGGGAAATTTCAGAATTCTCTTCCTAGCAAAAGGCTTCTTGCGGGGAGAGTGGGTTGGTTATTCAGGAGAGACTCCTCAGATCGCCATGCTGCATGCGTTTATATGATGGTAACCGGAGGCAGCAATAAGAATAGGCAAAGGAAAACATTTGTAAGCACCTGCTTGTTCCCCAGGCCTTAGCCCAAAAGTCACTTCCTCTAAAGACCTTCCTGACCTTGCCAGGTACAGCTGAGTGCTTATCATTTGGCTTCCCTGGGGTCTTGTTCATATTTTTCTTAGGCTACTTAATTCACTGCACAAATCATTCCTACATACCCCATGCCTATGTCTTTCAGCCTTTAAGTCATGAAAGATAAGGATTATGCTTTAACCCCCCTTTTTAAAAATTCCCAGGCCCTCGAGGTAATTGGCTATGGTAAACTTTGGTAGAGTTTATTATGGGAGCATTCTGGTTTATATAAAATAAAGCGCACTCATTTTAAGGTACAATTCCATGGATTTTTGACAAATGTGTATTCCTGTGTAACCAGTATCCCTAAATCCCTTTTTATTTCAGCACTTTAAATATTTCTCTTCGTTGTCTTCTTGCATGGCTGGTTTGTGATGAGAAGTCCACTGTAATTACCATTCTTATTCTTTTCTAGGTAAAGTTTTCTTTTCTCTGGCTTCCAGATTTTCTCTTTGTCTTTGGATTTCGTAGGTTGAATATGATTTGCCTGGATGTAGATTCTGCTTGATGTTTGCTGAGATTCCTGGACCTGTGAGTTGGTGTCTGCCATTAATTTTGGAAGATTTGCAGCCATCACGACTTCAAATATTTCATTTGCATTGCTCACACTTCTCCTTCTGGTATTCTAAGTATGCATATGTCACAAATTGCCCTACAATTCTTGGATATTCAGTTCATTTCTGTTTTGTTTTGCTTTCACTCTTTTATCTCTTTGCCTTTCTGTTTAAAAAGTTTCTATTGACATATCTTCAGCTCATTTCTTCAGTTATGTCCAGTTATGTACCAATGAGTCCATCAAAGGCATTCTTCATTTCTATCACAGTGTTTTCTCTTTCTCACATTTCTTTAGATTCTCTATTAAACTTTTCATCTCTCCGGTTACTTTACCCATCTGTTCTTCCATGTTATCTACTTTCTTCTATAAGGTCCTTAACAAATCAGTAATAGTTATTTTAAATTTCTTGTCAGATAATTCCAAGATCTGTGTCCTCTCTGGCTCTGATTCTGATGACGCTTTGTCTCTTCAAACTGTATTTTTTCTTGCCTTTTATCATATCTTGCAAATTGTTTTTCAGTTGAAAGCCAGGTATGTTGTATCAAGCAATAGGGAATGGGGTAAAGGCCTTTAGTATGGGGTTTTATGTTAATTTGGCTAAGAGTTGAGCTACATTTAATGTTCGCTATTGCCACAGATATCAAATTAACCCAGTGTCCTTGTTTTTGCCTCCCTTGCTGTCACTCAGCTCCCCTAAGGACTCCTCCTTAAACAGAGTCTGAGTCTTACAACTCTTCCAGCTGTAAGCACAGTTATTATACTGGAGCCTTGCTGATGTGGTGGTCAGTGTGGGGGAGGAAAGCATTCTACAATCATATGATTAAATCTCAGTCTTCTAGTGGGTCTGTGTCCCTAGCTTGTCAACTTCACAAATGTTTCTGAGCTCTTTTTTTTCCATCCTTAAGTGAGACAGGAAGGCTGGATGGATTGGAGTTTCTAGATGCCCTTTCTGTTGGTGGAATAGGCTCTGGTGAAGTCTTTCTGCCTGTGGACTGAGCCTTTGCTAGTGGGAATGTTCTGGAGCTCTGATTGTATCTCAAAAGGGCTACTACCCTCCCATTCTTCCCAGAGCCACAAAGGGATCTTTCCTGGCTTTTCACTGGGAAAACATGGTAGAGTTCCTGGAGGTAAAGCCCATGGAAGTGTGAGGGTTCTCCTATCACTACAGTTCCGAGGAGTTTGTCATTCTCATGTTCATCCACACTCGGCCTCTAGCTATTTGTCACTATTACTGTTAAAATGTTCCTACAATTTTGTAACTTCAGTGGAGTTCTCCCCCTCCCCTCCAGCCCTCTGTAAGCAGGTCTTGGCCGTGATTCTCTGTAGTCAACCTCTCTCTCCAGATTATGGATGGCAGTTTGCCAGGTGACTTCATTTCTCTGATGGGTCCAAGAAAAGCCATTGATTTTCAATTTGACTTTTTTGTTGTTGTAAGGATGGGAGTGGCAACTTTCAAGCTCTTTACATGTTGGAGCTAAAACTGGAAGTTCTAGTTGACTTTCTGTAGCTATTATTATCCTGAATTTACAGATGAGGAAACTGGAACTCTTTGATACTGAGTGACTTACCCCCCAAAAACCCAACTTACAAATCGCAGTGCTAACTTCAAACATGGATCTTCCAATTTCAAATTTAGAGCTCTTTCTACTATATCTTATTACCACATGAAATACAGTTTCTATATTCTCAGGAGTTCATAGCACAGCTGGAAAATAGACCAGGCCGATTTAGAAAACAAGTCTATGTGTTTACTAGAAAGCTGCAATTCCTTCTAGCTGGAAGGAAACTAAGAAGGTCTTAATTAGTAGACAATTTCAGTTAACTAAAACATAGTTTTTTTAGTTTCGTTTTAGTTATCCTTGTGGCTATCCTTTTATTAAGTGCCTTAATGCACCACCTGAATTCTCTAAGCCTATTTTATTTTATTTTATTTTTTAATGTTTATTTATTTTTGAAAGAGAGAGAGAGTTGGGGAGGGGCAGAGAGAGAGGGGGACAGAGGATCCAAAGCAGGCTCCATGCTGACAGCAGAGAGCCTGATGTGGAGTTTGAACCTGTGAACCATGAGATCATGACTTGAGCCAAAGTCAGAGGCTTAACCGACTGAGCCACCCAGGTGTTTCTCAGGCTATTTTAAACTTCAAAATTCTACTCAGTAGTAGGTCCTGAAATATATTTAAGGGGTCTCTACATTTTTTAAAAATAAGAAACATAATAAGATAGTAGAGAAATATCAGTCTCAGCTTATACTTTTTGAATATTGTTTCATTGAACTTTTGCTTATGAATCTTGATGTATTTCTATGTATGCATGTGCTGGGTCACAATGTCAAATGTATTTCTTGCTGTGAGTTATGGTAAAATAAAGTTTTATAGTACTTGGTCTCAGGAAATGAAGGGTGTGTGGGATAAATCCCTATTTTTAAAAGAGTACATTCACAAAATATACTAGTTACTTAACCTTCCCTTTCTCTGTGAATTCATACAAAAATGAAGAAAATCAATTACATACCAGATAAAACATGAAGATATTTGGAAATGCACAGAGAGTTAACTGAACTTTCCACTTGTCATTTGGTGTTTGATGATAAGATTTTGTCTGATGTCCCTTTGGAGTATTTAATATTTGGGGGATAAAAATCCCTGGATAGAATCTAAATGTTTCAAGAAGATAGAAAGTTAGTTTGGAGAAACTTATATATATTGGTGGACTCTAATGTTAGATCAGATTTTACTTAATGCTAAACTGTTACGTTAATGAATGTCATGGTGCTGCCATTGTAAATTTGGACCCAGATGAGCTTAAATTAGAAAAAAGTTTCATTGTTAATAATTAGTCTCTTCTCTTTACTAAGGTCTAATTTTTGTAAGATCTTGATAAACCTCACAATGTAAGCATCTAACATTATTCCTTTTTGAAATAGTCCTTACTGTATATTGATATATTGGAAATAGCATCTGTATTTTCATTTGGATAATTCCTGTTTTTCAGATTCTCTAAAGACATCAGGATTTAAAAGTTTAACTGTTTGACCTTAACGTGGGTCTTATGCCCTTTTACCTGATGTGGCAGGATTTTCATCATCTAGCTGGACCTTCAGCTATGCCTGAGACCTCAGTGGTTATGGGTACACCAAATCAAAGTTTTGGTAGCTTGAAGAAGTGCCCGAATATAGTGAACTTGGATAGTTCTTTTTCTACTCTTGGATATAAATTGGGCTAAGGAGCCTTCATTTGAAACTTTTGTTTAGCTCCTTAAAATGTCAGATGCTTTCTTGACAAACTCAAGGCAAAGGAAAATAGTATCCTTATAATTTGGAAGGGCGGAAGAGGCCTTTGGAGGGAGAGATGGAATATTTAAATGAAAAATATCAAGCCTGTCGTTGGGGCCTCACTATCTTTCTTCACTCATGTTGGTGTTGCTTTCTCACTAACTGTACTTTACTAATATAATAGTGCCAGACACTTTCATGGATTAAATTCTTTAAGGCTCACACGGCCCTGTGAGTTAGGGTCTGTTATTACCTTCATTTATAGATAAGGAAACAGGTTATGCAAGTTGCCTAAAGTCACACATCTATAATGAACAGAGGTAGGACTTGGATAAGCCTCTGGGTCCAGTGTCTTCCCTCTAAATCCATTCACAACACTATCTGTTACTTAGAGATGAGCTCTGAAGAAGCAGCCTAGATGAAAGGAAGACTTTTCTAGGCCACATAGAATTGATGGTAACAAGCAAATTTTCTGTTGAGTCATTGTGATTGTTCTTAGAAACCACAGATGTTCAGAAGGGGGTTTAGCGATCATCCAAGCCAACCCTTTCATTTTTACAGACAACGTAACCAAGACCCAGGAAACCAAACACCACAGAGTCAAGATGTGGTAAGAACAAGTTTTCTTTTTGAAAATGACTCTAGAGTCTCAGAGAAAATGAGTTTTACTTTCTCTTAAAGATTCAAAGCTAAACAAAAGAAGAAATTTCTTCATATTCAGAACTGTTAAGCATTGAACGGATAAAAGAAGAAATTGTGGAATCTTTTCAATTTCCCTAATAATTGAAGAAGTATTTGCCCGAAACAAAGGCAATTAACCTGGGATAGGTGGTTATCTACCTACCCCAGGTAGGTTTTCTCTGCTTTCACTCACTCTTAGGAATGAGTGACAGGAATGAATGACATCCTGATTTTTCTTAGGGGAACACTCACCTCTAAGGTCCTTTGTGCAGGCCTGTGCTTGATCCTCTCTGTTCTGGCTGATCCAGGCCAGACCAGTCAGAGCTGTGCATTCCCTTGGGCACAGTTCAGCGTTGGGCACCAAGACTCTAATTGGGGAATATTAAGGAGGCATTGAGATTTCTGATAGAATACACTGTTAGGGAGAGCCTGCTTGAGAATGGAACCCATCACAGGGAAGGCAGGGGGGCAGGGGGCATTATTTGAGTCACTGGATCCAGCCCTGTCTAAAGCCAGAAATCCTTGCGTCTTTGAATACTTACTTGAGTCCCTATGATTATAAACATAGGGAACACTTACTGAGTGCTTCTTTCTTTTTAAAAGTTTATTTATCTATTTGGAGAGAGGGAGAGAGAGAGAGAGAGCACACTCGTGTGCATGGGAGGGACAGAGAGAGAGGGAGAGAGAGAATCCCAAGCAGTCTCCTTGCTCTGTCAGCGCAGAGCCTGACACAGGGCTCAATCTCATGAACCATGAGATCATGACCTGGGCTGAAATCAGGAGTTAGCCACTTAGCCGACCTAGCCGCCAATGTGCCCCTATTGAGTGCTTCTTAATTATCAGGTAATGCTGCAAGAACCATATGTGGGTTATCTCATTCATTTCTCAAGACAGCCTTATTAAACAGTTACTATTATTCTTTCCATTTTATAGGTGAGAAAATTGTGGTTTGGAAGGGTCAGATTAGTAGCCTAAGGCACAAAGGTAATAAATGGTGGGCAGGAATTTTCACTCAGCCCATCTAACTTTTGGACTTGGATTTTTAACCATCTGCATTTTTATCCAATTCTAAAAGACAGCTTGGACTTCAAAAAGGTTAGAAACCACTATCACCCGCTTTTGATAGAGACTAGATAATTGCTCCAGATCTTTTTTATAATTGTGACATTCTATATTGTATTGCTTTTATATTTTGCAAAAATGGCGGCTGACTTCATCTTAACCCTGCATTTTGGTTCATCTGGACAAACGGAGAGTTTTAATCTTGTTGAAGTGATATTTTCCCTCACAAATTCAAATCTGCCTGATTTTTATGTTGATGATTAAACTATTAATAATACTTGGGGTTTTGGAATTGCTTGGCCCGTTTTTAAACACTGCAGCCTAAAAGGCAATGTAGACAATTTCTCAGAGCTAAAGGAATTGTTCCTCTATTACCAGACCCTTATTTCCTGGCTTGCTGCTTCCATCTTTAATGGTGGAGTGGTTCTTTTGATGGCTGCTCATTTATAAAACAGTTACATTTATGAAAACTCCTAAATGGGCATCACTGCTCACAAAGGGGGAAATGGCTCTTTGGAGAATAATGGTTGATTACTTGTTCAGTGAGAGCAAAGTTTTCCATTTCCGCAAAGAAGAATTTTTAGTCTGTTTATGAAATTTCTTTCAGTGCTTCAGTATCTGGAGATTGCCAGGGCAATATCAAACAAGTTTGAGAGAGAGTCCCATCCCCCGAAGAATGTTCACAGGAGGTGCTTTAGGAGGCTAGTCTGGAAGCAGAGTGTTCTCAGCAGGCAGTGGGCTGCCGGGAGGAAGCAGCTACGATTCTGTACAGCCACGTCAGGGTCAGGGTCAGCAGTGCCCAGTACAGAATTCATCACCTCGCCTTCTTTTGCTTATCTTCCCTTCTTATTTTGAGAATACTTCCCTTAGTCTTGCTCTCCAACCCTGAATCCGTGATAAGTAACAGAGTGGGCTATGATCCAGAGTAACTAAAAGGAAGGGAAGGTGAGCCCAGATGCTCCATTTCATGGATTTTTCCACTTAGATTACCCCTAATTCCTGTGCACTCCAGCTGCAGTCTCTCCTGTTTTAATGAAAATGTTATGACCACATTTTTGTTTTTCAACTTGTTTTTTTTTAATTTGGAACAAAAAGCTGCAAACGTAGGAAAAAATCCAAATAGTACAAAAATTTATAGCAGAAAGTGCTACATCTCCTCCCCGATCCAGCCCTTGACCCTCTTTCACAGAGATGGCTATGGTTACCATTCACTTTTTTCAGTTGAGGACTTGTCTTGGAGATACTGGTATTTCATGGAATTCCATTCTCTATTTTAGGATTAGTAAAACCCCTTATTGACAGTGTAGGGGAGAAAAAATTGTCTCTGGTTAAGTCACAAAATTTAACTGAGTAAATTTAAAGATCTACTTGGTTATATTCAAAGATTCAGCATCCCATCTAGCAAACAGAAAAAGCTCCAAGGAGCTGTGTTTTCACAGGGGGTGGGAGGTGGGGCGAGTGGGACAAGGAAGTCATAAGTGCAAGAAAAGATTGTTTCAGGCTCACTTTCCTTTGTGGGAAGGTGGGGGTCTATCATGCCGATGACCTCATGAGTGCTGACCAGGTGATTACAGATTGACAATTAAAGGTCACATTCCTGGGAGGGTGCCTGGGTGGCTCAGTTGGTTGAGTGTCCGACTTTGGTTCAGATCATGATCTCATGGTTCATGAGTTTGAGCCCCACATCGGGCTCACTGCTGTCAGCTCAGAGCCCACTTCAGATCCTCTGTCCCCCTCTCTCTCTGCCCATCCCCAGGTCTCTCTTTCTCTCAAAAATGACTAAACATAAGAAAAAAAAAAGTCACATTCCTGGAGTGGGTGACAGTGCCATTAAGTCTTTTCTCCCTGTTGTGGGACCAAGTGACTCCATTTTGGGCCTGTTCCTTTTTTACGTTCTCTACCCTCTTTGGTTCAAAAATAGCCGAGTTTATGAAATAAGCTGACACCAGGCAGATTGATGAGAGAAAAGGTATACAAATGTGTTTTTAGTAGTACATGCACAGGGGCATCACAGGAAAAAAGAGTGAATATCCTAAAAAAAACCCCATGAGATTTGAGAGCTTATATCTTAATAGGAGAAGGGGAGGAGGGCTGTAAACCTCTTGGGGGAGAGTAAATGATTTTTAGGACAGATGAATCAGCCTGTTGGGAAGGAAGAATATTCTCTGCCCTTCAAGGTTCTTCTAGCTAGACTAAGAATCAAATTGACATCAAACAGTTTAACCAGAGAAAATAAAATTTAATAGCATACATACAAGGAATTCACAAAGATACAAATTACAAAGATAGTGATGCTATGTGATGCTTATTTGAGCTGAGGAGAGGGGTAGGAGTCTGAGGATACAAAAGGAAGACAATTGAAAGGTGAAAAGAGGGGCACTTGGGTGGCTCAGTCAGTTGAGAGTCTGACTTCGGCTCAGGTCATGATCTCATGACTCGTGAGTTCGAGCCCTGCATGGGGCTCTGTGCTGACAGCTCAGAGCCTGGAGCCTGCTTCGGATTCTGTGTCACTCTCTCTCTCTGCCCCTAACCCACTCGCATTCTGTCTCTGTCTCTCTCAAAAATAAATAAACATTAAAAAAAATTAAAAAAAGAAAGATGAAAGCAGATATTTGGGCAACAAAGATTGCCTTGTAATACAGATAAAGTAAAGAGGAATTTCCATTAATAGCTTTCTTCCTATACATGCTGGCAGTTGAGAGGGAGGTAAAGAGCTTTTCCTGAATCTGTTGGGTTTTGATTGCTTTTAATTAAAAATAATGTTCATGCCCAAGTGGCCCATCTTGGGGTAGCCTGCCCTTGGCCCCTACAGCACTTAGAAGAATAGAGGAGAGGTATGATGGTTTGTGACAAAATTTGTCTGGGTGTGGTGTCCACTTCTAGTCTTCTCTCTTGGCATAGGAATCAATCTTCCCTGATTCATGACAGATGGAGAATGTATCTTTGGGGCAAAAAAGAGGAGGTCAGAGAAAGCCTATCCCTGCATTTGCTTTTCTTCAAGTGCCTGCAGTTCAAAACAAATCAACACATCAAAGCCCCACATTGTGGGGCAGTATGTCCTGAACTTCTACAGTGGACATTAATTAGGTTTTTTTCAGTGTGGCTTTTTTAAGCTAAGCTGTGGCAAACCTCTTTTTGCTTGTGTGGGAACATTTCTTTAAGATAAATCCCTGAAAGATGACTTGCCACGGCAAATCAAATTTTCGTCTTTTAACAGATATTGTTAGGTTTTCCTCCAAAGAAGTTATAGCAGTTTAACACTCCCACAGTGTATGAGAATGCTATTTTCCCACACAATGGCCAAATAGTTTGTGTTATTTAAAATAAATCTTTGCTATCTGATTGGCGAAAAATAATATCTAATGGTGGTTTCATTTGCATTCCGTTTGAATGAGGTTGAGTACTTTCTAGGCATTTAAAAGGCCTTTGGAATTCTTGTTGTTAACTGTTTCTTCAAGGCCTGTGCCCATTTTTCTATTGGGTGGTTCTTTTTCTTCCTGATTTGGAGGAGCTCTCTGTAAATTAAGTAAATTAGCCCTTTTATAGTTACATGTGTTGCAAAGATATTTTCCCAGCTCTTAATTTGTCTTTCAAATCTATATATGGTATCTTTTAAAGTTTATGTTGCCAGTTTTGTTGCAGGGTTTTTTACCACAATACCCAGGAATGAAGAGGTGGACACAAAATGAGCAGCAGGCAAAGGTTTACTGGAGTATAAGATCAGAAAATAAGAATAGTAGGAAAGCTCTCTTAACAGAGAGGGGGCATTCGAAAGTGAATGCCTGCTAGACTATAGGCAAGGGTCCTTGATTTATAAGGTTCTGATCCTGCCCCCGCACCCCCTTCTCTTTCCCCTCCTTTCTTCTCAGGTCCTATTCTTATTGGCTTGGCAACGCTAGGTGCTGGGTTGTCCATTCCTAATTGCCTCAATTCCATTGTGTGAAGAGTCAGACTGGTCATACTGTTCCTCCTGTAACATAAGTTTTATGGTTTCCTTTTTTTAGTTAGGTATTTTGATTCTCAAATTCCCACAGGGAACCAGAGGGGGAGGAGGTGGTGTCTTTTACATTCTTTTTTTTTTTTTTTAAGCTTTTCTTGATGTTTATTTATTCTTGAGAGCAAGAGAGACAGAGCGTGAGCGTGGGAGGGGCAGAGAGAGGAAGACACAGAATCAGAAGCAGGCTCCAGGCTCTGAGTTCTTAGCACAGAGGCCAACGCAGGGCTGGAACTCACAAACTGCGAGATCTCGACCTGAGCCGAAGTCTGATGCTCAGCCGACTGAGCCACCCAGGTGCCCCAATGTGTCTTTTACATTCTTAAGAGGGACCTTCCACCCAAGGGGGTTTGCTGTGGTCAGACACTCCGAAAATTGTTCCAAAATATGTGTTTTGCCCCACCCTGGGACCTCAGGTCCCAAGCTTTCTCTGTCTGCCTACTGAATCCTGTCTTTTTCTATTACAGTTTGATCAACCTTTTCTTTCTGTCGATTCTAGAATTTGTGATCAAGATTAATGAAGAGGTCTTCATCAATCATCAAGTTCAGTGACGACTCCTCATTCTGTATACAACATTTGACAGAGTACAGCATTCCCTCCTTCCTCCTTCCTAGGTCTTTTTCTAACTCTTTTCCTGCTTCCAACTTCTCTTCTGCATCTCTCTGCTCTTAGAGAAGAGACATAGCTGGACATTCTCAAGTGTTCCTCTGTTGGAAATTACCATGAGTGGCAAAATCTGATCATAGAAATTTAAATAAAAATGTAGAGATGCTAGAAATCTATTTAATTCTTTCACTTAAATGGGTCATGTAATGTGCACAGGAAATTGCATTTGTGAATCTCAACTTTACCATATTAAAAAACAACAAGACTACTCACATGAGATTCCAATGTTTGTTAGTTATTTAGTTTATTGATTTATTTAAACCCCACCTGGTTCCAGGAAATATTTCAGGCAAGAGGAATATTACATGCAAAGATCGTTTAGTAAAGTGAAAAAATAGAAACACCCAAGAATAATGGTATAGTTAATTCTCAATTAACCAGAGACAAAATCTTTTTGAGTAACATAGTGTAGGGGAGGGAAAATTATTTTCCCTTTGCCCATCTAGGTTCTTGGGTGTAATAAAAGACAGATTAACAAGAGGAAAACAAACAGAAATTTAATAACGTGTACCTCCAGATCTCCATCTCTTCATAAAGAAGAACTTTATTTAATCTTTACCAAAAAAAAGAGATTCAAGGTATAACAACTCAGCTTCATCATTCTGAATGTCAGTTCTTATTGGTCATTAGCCAAATAAGTAATTCTCAACCATTTGGCAACACGTTTTATTGTTACCACTGGGGAGTGCTACCGGCATCTGGTGGTTAAGGCCAGGGATGCTACTAAATGTTCTAATAATCACAGGATGCTCCCCCAAAACAAAGAATAACTCATCCAAAATGTCAATGGTTGAGAAATTCTGGTTTAGATAAGAGAAAAATAGGGCTGAATGGATCCTAAACCTAGAAGAGAGGTTGACAAACATTTGATAAACAGAAGTGAAAGATGCTTGTTTCTGAGTTTAATACATTCTGATTTGATTCTTTTTTCCTCAAAGTGTTGGCAGAAATGCTCCATTCATTTGAGAATTCTAATTAGTTGAATTTTTAGTATACTAATCGCCATGGCTATAGTTATTTAACCTGGGGCATTAGCCCACTGTGAGATTCATGTCTGTTGTCATGCATATGCTTATTTCCCTTGTAGGAGTAGAAAAATACTTTTCCCTCCACTCTTCTAGGTTCTTAGCTGAAACCCCTCCATAATAAAAAGATCAAACAGGAAGAAAACCAAACAAAAGTTTAATAATATGTGTACTTCTTGTATCTCCATATCATGGAGGATACCCTGGAAAACTGAATAATTCCCCCCAAATGGCCTAAACCATCACCTTAAATACCATCTCCAGCTAAAGAAAAAAGATGTTGGGGGTGGGGTGGGCAGCCCATGATGGAAAGTTCTCAGGCAAAGCACAGTAAAGGAGGGTATGGTTATTATGCAGATTTAAGTCTCTGCTTTCTCTAGAGATTTACTCATCCCCAACTTCCTATAGAGAGAGAGGGAGACACCCTTACAGATGGACATTTCCCTTATAAATGTAAGTGTCTCTTACAAAAGGGTTTTCTTACTGCTGTTGATTAAAAATAATCAGTCTAGGGGCGCCTGGGTGGCTCAGTTGGTTGAGCGTCCCACTTCAGCCCAGGTCATGATCTCACGGTTGACTGTTTCCAGCCCTGCATTGGGCTTTGTGCTGACAGCTCAGAGCCTGGAGTCTACTTCGGATTCTGTGTCTCCCAGTCTCTCTGCCCCTCCCCGCTCATGCTCTGTCTCGGTCTCAAAAATAAACATTAAAAAAATTTTTAATAAAAAAATATTAATCAGCCTGAAATAACCGTTTATGTCAAAGAGGCATATCTTAGGGTGGCAAATTCTGCTTGCCTTCGTGCTCTTTTATAACTAACCAGATTATTATCTCTAAATCACTTAAATCTTGCTCTTCTGTTTTGACATCTAGAGAATTTAAAAACTAAGGAATGTCTGCTTACCCTCCATTTAATCTAGTGGGTGGAATAATTTTTCAAGGGGGAAAAAGTGAAAACAATAACTAACTTCCATTTTGACATCACATCATAGAACATACTCCCTTTTCCCTCCTCCCAGTGTCTGTTAAAATAATCCTGGTCAAATCACACCTACTGTTTATTCCTAGAACCTCAAAAGTGAATTTTTTGTTTTATGCATGACCTCATCCATCTTTGCTTATGGTACTGTTGTATGTATTTCTTTTCAAGATTTTTTTCTATTTTCAATTCATACCTAAGGGGAAAGGTGCTCGGTGACCTCTAAGTTTTCTTGTAGCTCTCCAAATGTATCGTTTTATAACATTTTCAATAATTAGGTTTTGGCTTTCATTCATGTTTTTAAACATGTGTTTGTGCATGTGTGTGTTTGAGTGGCATTTGATACATTTAAACTATACAAAAAAAGTATGGCTTATGAGCTCCTTGATGGTGAGGACTATGAATCTAGTGGCTGTTTTTACCAAAAAGTTCATGAAACCAAAATCTCAGGGTCCCTCATAGGTAGGCATCCCCTTCCAAGGTTCCTGTTCTCTGGAGACTGGGGGAGAAAGCAGCAGTTCCAGCCACTCATTAAATGCATGGAGTGTGGCTCCAGACTGGGGTTCATTCTCTGTGCTGGACTGGCTGTTCTCAACTTTGTATTGAAGGGGAGCAAGACTCCTGACCCCAAAATATGCCACTTTGCATGTGAATTATTTTGAGTTAAGGGCAATCAAGACATAGCAGATTCAAGAAAAAACAAAACAAAACAAAACAAAACAAAACAAAACAAAACAAAACCTTTACCTCTCCCTTAACTACCTGAAAGGATTTAGAGAGGAGGCTGGCTCAGAAAGAGAGCTCTCACCAGAGATAACTTTTCTCCCCCTACACCATCACCACACCCCTCTTCTATGGTCTCCTCTGCCAAGAAGTACACTTCCCAGAATCTTCTTTCCTGAATGATTCTGAGTTTGAATTTGCCATCGAGAGGAATTTGTGTGAGATTTGGAAGGTAGTGGTGAGGAGAGGCCATCACTCTTGGGAGGCCTTTGATGATGGGTGCTGCAGCTTTTCATACCTCTCAAGGAGTACACATTTCACTGCTGCAGACTCAGAGAGTTGGTGGAAGCTTCCTCAGAGAAACTCAGGAGTTGTGGTAGTTTGCTGGTGAGATTTGTGAGCCATTTGCTTTGGAGTCAGGTTGTAGCCTTCCTGCCCTTTGTTTCCCCAGCTCTTCTCACACTCTGTGTGTCCTATATGAAATTCTATGAATTTATATATTAAATTGCTTGATTTTTATAATACTTTATAGCAACTCAATTTTCTTCACTGAGCGCAGAATGGTAAAGTTGTTGGTATCCGTCATAGGGTGCTGCCTTCAGTGCATGTGGCATTGGCTTTGGGCCAGGCAGTGAACAGGAAAGAAATAGGGTATTAAAAAGGTGGTAACCCATGTGATGTAGTGGAGAAACATTGGATAAAAGTGTTGCCTATCTTTTTCGAAAATATAATTTATCGTCAAATTGGCTTCCATACAACACCCAGCGCCCATCCCAACAAGGGCCCTCCTCAGTGCCCATTACCCACTTTCCTCTCTCCCCCTCCCCCTCCATCCACCCTGTGTGTTCTCTGTATTTAAGAGTCTCTTGTGGTTTGCCTCCCTCCCTCTTTGTTTGTAACTATTTTTTTCCCCTTCTCTTCCCCCATGGTCTTCTGGTAAGTTTCTCAAGACCACATATGAGTGAAAACATGATAGCTGTCCTTGTCTGTAGTGTTGCCTATCTTAAAATGGAAGGAAAATGTACCCAGTGAACTCATGGCATTGGACACGTGATGAAATTTTGGGGTGATAGTGGGGGGGGTCTGGAGCCGATGACCAAGAAATAATTCTTGAAGATGTCTTTGGTGCAAAAAGGTAATTGTATTAAAGCATGGGGACAGGACCCATGGGCAGGAAGAGCTGCACTGGGGTAATGACGGGTAACTCGTTATATACCCTCCGGTTGGCAGGGGGTCAGGGATAGAGTAAGTATCTAAGGTATTTTGGAAGCAAGATTTTCAGGACCTTGAGGGGCGAGGTGTTGCTAGGAAAGCACCATTTATTACCATTTAATAAAACCTCAGTCACGAGATCCTTTAGATGTATATTGGGGGGCTTATAAGCTTGGAGTATGATTGCCAGAATATATCTTGGGGCAGTTGGGATAAAGGAAGTAGACTTACTTCCCTTTTGCCCCTAGCAAAGTGTCATTATTGAGGCAGCTGAGCTCTTAGAGGGAGGTCACTCCTCTGGTTTCAAGGACTTGTGTAGGGGCTGTAGGCAGTAAGGGAATTTAAGTTTTCATTTGCCTTAGTTTCCCACATTACCATGGCAAGCATGTAAACCCCTTTCCTCTGTTCATGGGTAGCCAGGAGTGTCTGAGGAATATCACACATATTCCCCTGGGCAGGAGGGGCAGGTGTTGTTAGCTTGTATTTTGCCCTCAGCTTACCCCACACTCCCTCATCACAAGGTTTCAAGGTGGAATGTTGAGGCCAAGAACTGGTTATAACAGTTACATTTGATAAGGTGCTACAAAAAATAGATGAGCTCAGAAATGAACCGGCTAGTTTGCAAGCAGAATTGAGAGGGACTGTAGAGGAACCAGAAATTCTGAGATATGTAAGCTTGAGAAATGGAATTAAAGAAAAAAAAATCTCCAAGCAGTAATAGATAAAGTTTAGAAATCCTTTGAGTTAGAAAGGGGCACCTCAATCCTTTGAGTTAGAATAGGGGCACCTGGGTGGCTCAGTCCGTTAAGTGTCTGACTTCTGCTCAGGTCATAATTTGGTGGTTTGTGAGTTTGAGCCCTGCTTCAGGCTCTGTGCTGACAACTCAGAGCCCGGAGCCTGCTTCAGATTCTGTGTCTGCCTCTCTCTCTCTTTCCTTCCCCTGCTTGTGCTCTGTCTCTCTTTCTCAAAAATTAATAAACATTAAAATAATAATAATATTAATAATAATAATAATAATAAAGTCGCACTTACAAGTTCTGGTAAGTAAGTAGAAATATGAAGGTCAGTGAGGTCAGTGAATGAAATGCCATCCCTGAAGCTCTCTTATTAATGATCAGGTAGCTATATATTTTTTTTAGTTATCAAGTAGCTATTGAATTTTTCCCGTTTCCTTTAATGCATATCTTGACTATATTTTTATCATAAAGACAAATCCAAAAAGCCATATGATTGTATTAGTTGTACATACCTCCCCTGCTCACATTCTGTCTGTCTCTCAAAAATATATATTAAAAAAAAATAAAAAGAAAGTCTTAGAAAGCTTCACCACAGGGCCATAACCAAATTAGAGATATAGCCATCATAGCTTTTGTTAAGACTTCTGAAAGGTCCTTTCATCAGGACAAAATGACCTTAACAAGGAGACTAAAAGCATGGTCTTATGAAAGCCTGATATGACCAAAGTATCTGACATTAGGTAGAGATGCAGATTTCCTTTTTTTTTTTTTAACTTTTTAAACAAGTTTATTTAGTTTGAGAGACACAGAGAGAAAGAGAGTAGGAGGGGCAGAGAGAGAGAGGAGGGAGAGGGGAGAAAGAATTCCAAGCAGGCTTTGTCAGCACAGAGCCTGATGTGGGGTTCGAACTCATGAACTGTGAGATCACGACCTGAGGTGAAATCAAGAGTTGGACGTTCAGCTGCCTGAGCCACCTGGGCGCCCCGAGATGCAGGTTTCCAAGAAAATTCTTAAAGCTGACTGGGATCGACTACTAACTTCCAGAGTCCTGTGAAGTGACTGTGGCTGAAGTTGACTCCAGCAATGGTAGACAAAGGGAACATCTGGATGCTTGGTCTCACAGCTTGAGACGCTGAATAGGTCACAATTGAAGTTATTACTAGCACTGGAGTCTTCACATTCTGAGCCAACAGGTTCCTTTTATCACTGAAGCTATTGTGAGCTTTTCTTTTTTTTTTTTTTTTTTGTTTTAAGACAAAATCTCCAAATACAAACAATAGTGGACAATGCATATAAAATGCAATTCTCTAAAATACCAGTCGTTCTTTTTGTTCCTTTTGGATCTTGTTGGGTCCTAGTTCAGACTCTCATTTCTCATCTAATTGTTTTTTTGGGGGGGCTATAATATCTTTTATTTTAATTAGTTAATTCATTCACGCATTTACTCATTTTTTTAACAGTTTATTTATTTTGAGAGAAAAAGAATGAGTGTGCAGACATGCGTGTGCACACGCAGGGGAGGAACAGAGAGAAAGGGAGAGAGAGAATCCCAAGCAGGCTTCCTGCTGTCAGTGCAGAGCCCGACTTGGGGCTAGATTTCATGAACCATGAGATCATGACCTGTGCCGAGATCAAGAATTGGACACTTCACCAACTGAGCTACCCAGGCGCCTCTAGTCGTTTATTTTTATTGAGCTATACTTGGCACACAATGTTACATTACTTTCAGGCGTACAGCATAGTGATTCAGTTTCTGTATATGTTGAGCTCAGTGCAGCTACCATCTGTCCCCATACAGTGTTATTCCAGTGCCATTGACTGTAGTCCCTATGCTGTGCCTCTTATCCCCGTGACTTACTCATTCCATAACCGTGAGCTTGTACTTCCTACTCCCCTTCACCCATTTTGCCCATCCCCCTCTCACCGCAATCACTAAAAGAATATTCCTGCTGCCAAAATTCAGTTTCTAAACCTCAGTTTCCATTCTATAAAGTGGGGGTAGCAGTAGCACTTTTCCCTCTTATATGCTTATTACAATAATTATGTAAGATTAGGCACAAAAGAACAGTAGCATATTCTTTACCTAATAACAACTGCTTATAACAGCTTTCCCCTCTCAGGTCCACCGCCCCCCACCTGCCCTTTGCTTGAATGCCTTATTTGCTTCACAACAGATCATGTTATTCTCCTCTTGAAGGAATCTTCACTCCCTGTTAAGTAAAGGTGACATTCCTTAGCATGACTTTCAAGGTCCTATACCTATAGCCCCAGTTCACTCTGGGAGGTTTTTGTTGTATGTGGAACAGACTGGGGACTTCCATCTCCTTATTCATGGTGTCCCTCAAACTGGGCACTTTCTTTTCCTTTCTTGGCTTCTCAAAAACTCTTTAGCACGTATCTTGCTAAAGAAGCCCTCTGAGATCTCCACATCTAATTTCTATATCCCCTGTAGCACCACTGTGCTCTGCTTGCATTTTGTCTTAGTATTTATTCTACTTTTCCCTTTTTTTTTTTTTTTTAATCGATGATAATACAAGGAACCCAGTTTGGCAGGGCTCATTGAAGACATCAGCCTTTTCAGGTACCTCCTTAAAAAAGGATGTCCTGGCTCCCATCCACATTAGTACTGTTTGTTTCTGAGCCAATTACTGTGACTTCCTTATGTCTATTCCTGCTCTCATCTTTCTGGGCTATCAGCTTTTCTTTCTTTTCTTTCCGCGCTCATTTTTCTCTTTGGATAGTCACTGTTTCATTCAATATATATTTCCGGAGCACTTTCCAGGTGCACTATCAAGACGAGCAGGTACACTCGCTTCTGCCTACAGGAAATGTTCACCCTCGTTGGGGAGGGGTGGTGGGAGTGGGAATAATAAATAACAAATAAATAAATAAATGGATGAGAACATTTCAGAGTAAGACAAGGTATGAAGAAGGTAGATCAGGGAGATGTGATAGAGAAAGAACATCATGGTTAGATGTCCGGAGTTGACTAGTGACGAACGATTCTGTCTTCAACAGTGGCTCAGCTCCTCGTGTGAGGGATGTGCCCTTCTTGAATCTCCGGGTCCTGCAGCCCTTTTTGACACTGCACCCTGTGCTGTGACCACCACACATGAGGCCACAGAAAGGTCTGTGCCCTTAAAGTGGAAGCATTCATTTGACGAGGCTGGCATTTGGCTGCGGGCTGAGTTAAGTCTCTAAAGGGCTGCAGTACTCAGGACTCATGATACGCTAGACTCTCTCTTTCCCTCTGATTTTTCCAAAATGCGGTGTGGAACTAAAAAAGGAAGGCATAAAAACAATTCTCTCCATGAAGAGAAAGAAGCCTTCGCATGTTTTCTTGTGCCGTTATTTCTTGACTTGACAATGATCTTGAAGTTTATAAATTGCTCCTCCAGCTTCTCCTTTCTCCTGTGTCCCTTTTCTTCTCTCCATTTCAGCTGGCATGCGATTTGTTCTTTCCCTAAGTTATTCAGTGGAAACTGGAATTTAAATTTATTTGGGAAGATCTAGGTCAACTTTACTCTGCGGGGAGGGTGGGGTCGGGAACCAAGAGCCTAATAGATAGGACTTCACACTATAGACAAGGGTTTAAGAATGGATAAAGTCAGATGGTTCTATGTAATAGCACGTAGTGTTGGGATGGCCTTATTTAAAGGGGAGAAATGGAATGGGATTTTCTTATTTAAAGCTCTAACTTCTTTGGGAAGTGACTTCTACTCTGAAGCATCACAAAACAATTTCTTGCTAAAGTCAGATGCAACAAATTATGTTTTCCTGTATTAGAGTTAGTGAAAAGTTTGGATTCTTAAAATAGAAAAATGTTATCTAATGTTACTGCTTTTGTTTTTTAAGTCACTGTTTTTTAAGTCTCTGTTCATTGTGACTCTCCTCTGAAGGTGCTTTAAGTTCATCCAGGCTATTTGTGAGTGTAGTTCAGAATCTGTTTCTACAAGGAATAAATGTTTATGAAATTACATCCATCCTAAAAGAAGACATTTTAGCACAAATTAATTTATTCATACTAGTTATAGTGATTCATTTGCTTGGGTTCCTAGGACTTTACCTTTGCATCATGTCTTGTGTGTCCTTTGAGATATTTTTGAGAATAATTCTTTAAACAGGATGTGTGCTTCAGCATAAGATGTAGATATGTGATTAATAGAGGTTTAAAAATATGTTTTTGCAAATTGCTTGCCTCCCCCCTTCGCTAATTTGTCATCTGTGCTAAGTGGATGTGGAGACAATTTAGCGAATACAATTTACCACAGACTTTAGTAAAAAATAAATTTGATTCTGGAGCACCACAAATTGTAGAATCTCGGAAATGAAAAGAACACTGAAAGGTCATCTGGTTTGTCCTTCTTCATTCAGACAGGTTTGCACTTCTCATTACAGCTGGGTGAGAATCTATCCTAATTCTGAAGACATCCTGGAAAGAGGACTCACCAGCTTTCTCGTTATTGCTAATGTGAAACATCCATCACTTGTGGAAAATTTGTCTGAAGGACATCTAATTTCCTCATACTGGAGTTTATCCCATTTTCTTTAAATGAGTCTTCAATGACGACCACATAAAATTTCTGTGAACCAACCATTTCAGAGAAATGAGATTGAAGAAGGTGGTGGGTATAAAATGGTTAGAATGGGGTCTGGAACATAATGGGTTCTCTTAATGCCATAATAATAATTATCATGATTATCCTCAGGGTCTTTGGTGATAAAGGAACGTCAGGTGATTTGGGGATTAGCTGCTCTGACTGCCTGGTGGTGTCGTATCCCAAGGCTGCCTCCTGGCTCAGGGGAAGGAATGCATGATTAATGGTTGACACAGGGGATGGCAGAGGGCATAGAAGGAATGGTGACACTGGTGCCAGCTGTTTGTCATCCCCATGATGATGACCGCAGGCTCTTGGCAGGCCGGGACCCCAACTTATTAGTTTTGGGTCTTTAGGACTTAGCACAGTGCTGAGCATAAAAAGACACAATATGAATTGAATAGTTAAGTGTTGACTATTATGAAAACCACTCGACAAAATATTTACGTTATAAATGAGTATTATTCCTGTCTTTCAATACGATTTATAACTTTAAAAAATTTGACCTTGAACATATTGCTGTTTCTCAGGCCAACCTTCTCTTTTTCATCTTTTGCATTCTCTTTTATTTGGACACAGGGGTCATTGTGACTCTCTTCTGAAGGTGCTTTAAGTTCATCCAGGCTATTTGTGAGTTGTAGAGTCCAGAATTAGACTCTGTGTCTCATTACAACCTTGAGCATTGTGTTGAGTTCTGATATTTCATGCTCTGTGGTGATGCTTCCCGGCATCACACTGGTTTTGTGTGCATGTAAGGAATGATAAAGTTGACAGCCTTGTGAGGTGTCACAGTGTTTCGGCTAATGGAATCAGAGGCTTCCCACGCAAAATTTTGCCCTGATCAGAGTTGCTGACCAGTTTGCAAATCGGCCTCTAAAGTTCTTGCTAAGGGGCTTTATCATCTTTCGCTCTCAGAAGACAACCAGAAGAGTCATCAGGGTTGAGGAATGCAAACCGTGGGGCTGGGGTAGGGACTATTTGGGATCCAGGACTCTCTCTGTTCTTCCAAAGCTGCCTGAGTTAAACCAGTTAAACCCGTCTGCTTACACGAGGAGGTCGGAGATGAGAAAAGGTGAAAAGGGAGCAAGGAAATCCTTTTTAGTTCTCTTAGCGTAGATTCTATGATATTATTCCCCTTCCACCTCCATCTTTTTGTGGCCCAATCTATGCATTGTAGGATTTGTGTTTCTAGGGCTGAGGGTGGATGGTGAATGGGGTAGACTGGAGCAGAAAGAAGAGACCGTATGAAAGGAGCAAGAATTTTGTATTCACCTCCGTCAACAGGGGGAGGAGCCGAGTGCTGCTTTTATTCCATTTGTCTTAGGTTAGATGGAATTCTGGGAATGTGACTCTTTCCCTGACAGCTCCCCATTGTTTTCTCTCTTAGTCTGTGTCTCTTGAAGTTTCTGAAAAGGAGGATTCTGGAAACGGACTGTGGGGGATAGAATGGAGAAGCTTATGTGGGAAAAGATTTACATTTCCTCTTGTGGCTAGATTGCCATTGCCCTAGGGGCTGCTGACCCTCTGGGATGACCAGAGAATCCTATGGACGTTTTGACTGACCCAGCTGCTCCTGGGTGGTACCGTTAAGCCTGGAGAGTGTGAATACAGCAGACTTTTGAGGATCCCTCTGTCCTCCTCAATGGTTTTGGATCTTGAGCATTAGCCCAGAGCCAGAAGGGCTCTTGTAGACTGATGAGCAGTGAGCACATTTCTCCTTGTCTCATGTTTAGGATCCTGCACTGAGTTTCTCTACATCACCTCTTATGTCCATACAGATTGCATCCTTTATGTGTGCTTCCTCCTCTTTTGAGTGAAATGACAGCCAGATGGGGCCCTCTTGCTTTCAGGAAGGTGTGTGGTGGCACCTGAGCTAGGGAGGCAGAGGGAATGAATGGAGAAAAGCGTCATCAAGACCAAGGTCAGCCCATTCTTCTCGTCACTCCTTTCCCCTCTGTCACCAGTACAGGAGTTGGGCATCGAGAGTCTGGGCACTCTGTAGTCACATCTGTGTTGGGCCACAAATATACTGGCAATACTTTACTCAATATTTATAATCATCTCATTAATTTAACTCAGGCAAGTCCCCTTGGCATTAAGAGCAGGAAAATGTTGCTGTGGAGAGTTGGAATTTCTTGGAAGGTATCATCCTTGAAGCTTTTAGACTATTCAACAAAAGTCTTTGTTGAATCCCTAGTGCTCTAACAAAGTAAGGAAATTTTCTCTGATGGGAAGGCAGCATAGCAAAGCAAGGAACCAGCACTGGCCTAGACAGTCAGGTGTCCAAACTAGCCAGATGCCTGACTCAAACTTTTGGGTTTACTAGCTGTGACCTTGCGCAAGCTACTTAATTTCTCTGTGCCTCAGTTTCCTCCTCTGTCAAATGGTGGATGTTATTGTCAGGATTAAATAAGCAAATATATGTATAGGTCTTGGTGCATGGTAAGTGCAATATAAGAGTTTGTTAAATAAATAAGCCTCTCTTCTCACTATCCGCTAACCTTTTGCTTTGGAGAGCCAGACTCAATCGGTAGTTTGCTTCACTGGTCAGGCAGGGCTGGGTATCTAACTTGTGGGGCCTAATACAATATGAAAATACAGGGTCCCTGGCTCAAAAGTTACTAAGAATATCAAGATGGCAAAAGCAGGGCATTAAATTAAGTGAGGGCCGTTCAATGTGTCTGTACCCTGAGCAACTGCACAGGTCGCGTACGGATGCAGCTGACCTTGGGAGCAGGAGTTAAGACTTGATTTACCCCAACAAGGGTTGTCCTGAATTGGTTTCAGAAATGGCAGTTGGGAGACTGCCTCCAAAATCTTTGATGAGCTTACCCGGGTTTCAGCAAGATGCTTTGCACTGAATTTTTAAAAAATATAAACCAAGTGACATACATCTGTAGGCTGAGAGGGTTCATTTGAAAAGGAGAGTAAGGGATCCAACTTTTTTTTTTTCCCCAGGCTGAGCGGTTCTATCCAAAAGCTACCTGCCTCAACAGTCAGTAATGAGGTGTCAAGAAACCATGGATTGTTGGGTGGCGGGTGTGTGCGTCATGCTTAATGTGAAGTGACTTCATGCAGAGAAGTGAAATGACACAGATGATTCATTTACACATTTATTTTCTATCTTGCTTATTCTACCAGACTGAAATGGAGAACAATGCCAGCAATTTTATAGACATTTTGACATAAAGTAAACAAGTATTTTGATGTTGAACAATTGTACAGACTACTACATGCATATAAGTATGCTGATTGGTGCAGAAATACTGAATTGATCAGCAAAACTACTAATACAAAATCACATTTTCTTTTTATGGAGTTAAAATGCAGCAGATATGGGGACATTGATACAAACACCATTAAATGGGAGAGAAAGGCATTGTATTAATGGTGCAGGATGGACAGCTGAACAAACACGCGTATGCTAAATCGTATCTCTTCACAAAACTGAAATCAAAACACCTTGTGTGCAAATATGATGAAATAAAGCATGTTGATGCAGTGAATGACACTAGACGAGACTTACCACTTATGCGTAAGCTTTAGCTTTTACTGAGAGTTTGTATTAAAAGTATTTCAACATAGTATAAGATGAAATGCTAATGCTATTATGTGTGTGGGCAGGACAGGATAACCCAACTGAGAAATCTCAGAACATAAAATACTGATTGTGCTTCTTTTTCTCTGCAGCATTCAGAGCATTCATAGAGTAGTATGAAAACCCTCTAAAACATTGAAGTTGATAAAAGTGAATGATGCTTCATGCGACTGTACCTATAAATCTAATACCATGTGTAATAACATGGAAATATGAAATTGTATTACTTAACGTATACAGCAATTGTAGGAACTATTCATTTAACTTGTAATGTCTGTTACTCTATATTCCTTAGGCTTTAAAAATAATTTTCAGTCTTTTTAATTTGGGAGATGTTAAGGACTTAATAGAAACTATTAAAATCTCTACAACTTGAGAAACAAAGAAGAATAGGTTGCATGTCAACCTGTTTTGTAGGGAAATCACCCATGATTTTTCCCAGCAAGGCTTTTTATGTGCATTAATTACTGATAGCTTTGTAGTTTTGCCATAAGGTTTCATACACTTACTTTGTAAATCTTCACAGAGTTGTCCTGAGTTTAACAATAAGATTATTAATTCTAACATTAAACATTGAATGAATGAATTTGGGAGTTAGACATAGTTGTTTTTTTACTAATATATGACTCTATTTAACCAAAAAAGCAATGGATGATACAGGCTCTCCCTCCTGATCCTAAACACACTCATATTCACATGCACACATGTACAAATACATACAGCCTTCCCAAAAGTCAATCAACTTTTCAAAAAATATACACTGTGAACTTTAGTTTCCCCCCATTTAACTCAGCTGCAGGTTTGCGTTTTTCTATTAGCTTTTCTTTTTTTCTCTCTTCTCCCTCTCCCTTCTCTTCTTCTTCCTTCCTCTTCACTCCCACCTCCCAAGATGTGGCCTTTGAAAGTCTATAGATGTTAATTTTGTAGATTTCCAACTTTAGTTTTTGGAGACCGAAGTGAAAATAACGTTATCCTCTTGACTACTGGACAGCACTACATGGGTCACTCCTGAGGAATGTCTACCCTTGGACTAGTGAAAACAGCTAATGTAAGACAGGTGAGAATGCACTACAATATCCTCCTTTTGTTTTGCACATAATAGTGGTGAAAGAAACCATTTAAGGCAGTTCTACAATGGCAATGGAAAATGATTTAAGCAACTAAATAGGAAAATTGGTAGCTATTTTTCTTTAGTTAGTAGGCAACGCTTTTTAAACTGAATTATTCGACATATTTAGACTATGTAGATGTGATATAGAGATTTGTTTTACAAGCCTGAAAAGACAGTTAAAAAATACTACTTCAGTATTTATGGTAAAAAATGCACAGATGGAAATGATTCAGTGGGCCATTTTAACTAAAGGCATTACTGTACTGCCTCAGCCCTTTTTTGGGCTAGGTGTTGAGTAAGCAGTTTATAGTCACTTTTGTTCTGTGGCCTATGTACAGGACACTGTAACACAGTGTGTTGACATAATTAGATGAGATAATCACTCTCGCAGCTTTTAAATGCGGCAGACATGGACAGTCAACATCGAGCTTTTACATAAGCTATGTAGAGACAGGTAATAAATACATTTAGTGAGCTGGTCGGATGGCATAGTGCTTTACCTGAATACTATTTAAATAAGCTAGGATCTTTAGTTTTTGCGAGAACAGGTAGGAACACAGTATTCATTAGGCTATAACTAAATAGTAAGACCTAAGCTGTCGTGCAATTCTGCTTTAGAACACGAATTATTTTTCTAAGCATCAGAAGTTGGTTGAAACCCCAAACTAAGGAATATATTATACTAAAGCTTTCATAAAATTACTAGGCAAAACAAAACCCCCATTAAAATAAAAATACGATTTTCAGTTTACCAGTGATGGATACTGGATATCTGAAGGTGAGATTTTAGTGTATCTTGGAAATTCCTTTGCAGATTCAGTGGAAGGTCTTCCCCAAGTCAGTCTGTCTCTAATTTTGGAGATAGCTGCACCCTCCGATTCCCTCTAATTTGCTTGGAGTCGTTGCACTTAGTGTAAAGACTTTGCAGCGGGCTGCATCATATATAGTCCCTGGTCATGACTCAGCTCTGAAGCTCCTTGTAGGAAATCTGGGTTCTACGTAAATTTTTTGTGACATGGCATTTTAAATAAAATGAAATAGAAAATGAACCTCCTCCTCTGTTACCTTTCTTCACCAGTAAAATTTTAACATTAACAAAAAGGCAAAACAAAAAGTCTCTGGTAAAACCTAATGATAATCTATCCTTTAGAATATGAAAACAAAATTTAATAAAGAATTCTTTTTAACACTGAAAGCTTTTATTCTCATTTTATAGTTTATTCTGGCAAATAGTCAATTATGGTAAATCTAGAACGCAATTTGGTTATGAATTTATATATATATACACATATATACATATATATATGTTTACAAATATTTAAAGCATAAAGATGCAAGAGTATGTTGAATATTTACATGACTAAGTGTGTTTAATGTTTTGGTAATAAGGAGAGTGTAAAAGAATCTTCAGATAGATAAAGCTAAAGTCTTATAATTGTAGGAAGCTGATTTTTCTTTAGGAGAAATTGACATTTTTCTATTAAACATTAAAAATGTAAAGCTGTTAAGTAAAAAAAAGAATGCATTACCTAAGTTTTCATAGCATGTTATTTGTCCAAATAATGTCAATTTCTTTTTAAAGCCACACGAGGTGGAGATACATATATATATACATATATATACATGTATGTATATATATATATGTATCTCCACATGTATGTATATATATACATACATGTATATACATGTATACATACATACAAGTATATATACATACATATATATACATACATACAAGTATATATATATATGTATATGTGTGTGTATATATGTACATACACATACACATACATATATATATATAAACAAGTAGGATACATATGTATGTAATTTAGCAAAGAAAATATTCTCTATTTTAAGGTAACAGGGAGTGGAAATCTACATTTATACTCACACACATTTTGAGTGAAAATCTATATTTATACTCACACACATTTAAGATTTTGACTGTTTAGAAAGCCACAGAAAAATTTTAGAAGACTAAATAATTAGCACACAAATGCAAGTTGAATGATTTCTTTTGGAATAGTTTCAAAAAAGAAAACAAATACCTCCCGTCAGGTTTGTGGTAGGTGGTTAACTATATACTATCTAGTTTAATTTATAGTAGCCTTTTTAAAGAAACTCATAGTAAAATGGGAAATATTAATTTCAAATGACCACCTAAAGATATTTTTATACAAAGAACTTAAAAAGAAATCTTAACCCAAATCTGAATTATTTCTAATTGGAAGTACAACAAAGTACATTATTTCAAGATGGCCTTTTCTTCACCCCTAATATCTTTTGCTGAAGTTCTATAAATTACTATTACAATTTTGGCCAAGAAGCATATAAAAACTGCCAGAATAATACCTGTTTTCCCTGATTGAAATGTTTGTTACCATTGAAAAGAAAACAGGGTTATATTGGTATTTTCCTTTTTGGATACTGCCCTAAAAACAGACACATTAATTGGTTGCACACAGAAATTTAGTGGAATGTGCATTTAGGATGATACCTGGTAACAAATCAGTGGGTTAGACACCACTTTTCTCATCAACCTAGTTATTTACCTTTGAAGTTCAAGAACTTACCAGAGGCTTTAAAAATGATTCTTTTGTTAATAGGGAGAGAAATATATAGTGTCATTGCTTTGTCGGTCAACTGTATCATCACCCTGTGTCGACACTTCCTTTGTCCTTAGGCTTCTCTGACCACTGGACAGCTTCCTGTTACTCTTTGCTATGGGCTTCAAGTTGCTATTGCTAATGGCTCAATTGGTCCTGCCCTTGACTTGATACCTGAAGTACCATAATCAGGCAGACCCTAGGGAAGGATTACTGGTGGGCACTACAGACAAGAGAGAAATTGAAAACCTGGATGAGCAGGATCTGAGTTTGATCAAAAGAATCTGTTTCCAAAACAGGATCGTGAAACTTGAGAGGAAAGTAGAAGGGAGTGAGGTCAAGTCCCTTCTAGAAATGGTTTCCATTGTAACCCCGGGCACAGTAGGTGATGTTAATAAGTTGTCCAGTAACTTCCCATTTGAACACGTTTTTCCACTTACCCTCACTTCTTCAAACAAAACAAAGCAAGCAAGCAAACACTCAAGCAACGATATAAAACAGAAAAGCTTTCGGATTGAAAACAAGGTGCTAAGAGCAAGATATAGTTATTACACAGTCAAATGAAAGATTATTAAAAATGCTTCAGTGTGCTAATGGTACCTTATGTTTGCTTATAAACCTTTTCTCTACACTCACTGTTGAATTTTTAATGGTTTAATATAATACCTCTTTAAAATTGCATAAATTTGAAATGTGGCTATTGTACGACAAACCTGAATGTGTTGTAAATTATAGGTTTTCTTTTTTTTCCTTTCTTTGGTCTTGAACTAAATAGGAAAATTCTGCCAATTCTTTTTTTTTAATTGGGGGTGGAGGGACAGAGAGAGAGAGAGAGAGAGAGAGAGAGAGAATCCCAAGCAGGCTCCACGCTGTCAGCTCGATCTCACTACCCTGAGATCATGACCAGAGCCAAAATCAGTAAGTCGGATGCTTAACCTAATGAGCCCCAGTACGTATTACTTGCTATATATGTGTTTTCTTTCTAAAAATCCTCCTGACTTCAGTTAAACATTATGATGTATTTGCAGGTTAAAATCAGCCTAACCCATATGCTATAAATAAGAATGTTAGAAGCCTCTTGGTTTAAAGATGGCAGAAATCTGGCTGTAACAGAATTTCTGGCCAGCACCCACAGATGTCTCTTGGGAGTTTAGAAACCATCTGTTTTTTTCACCAGGGTAAATTCAGGGGCAGTTTGGGTTCTATTCGTAATCTTCAGACAGTGGAAAATGGAGACGGTGGGCTTTGGAGTTAATCAACCCAGTGGCTTTGTCTTCACAGGTTCATGATTCTTAAAGAAAAAAGAAAAAAAAAGAATCACTCTTTCACATTCTCTCTAGCTTCCCACTCATAGTGGAAAGGTCAAAGTAGCATTTACTGTGCAGCCAGAGTCCACACTGGGGCTCTGCTAAATATTGAGCGAAACTTGTGATTCTATTTTGATTTGAAGGCGGCAGGTAGAAATATTCTGAAAGCGCTTTGCAGAAAGTAGCAACAGTTTTATCAGATATTTTGGAATAAGAAAAACTGAGAAATGACCACTGAAAAACAGGTCTCCAAAAATGTCTAGGATGTAGTTTTGATTTTGGCTATATGCATATGTAATGGAAGTTGTAAAATGATAGAAAATTTTCTTTCAAATTCTCATTACCATTTCTTTTCTAGGCAAATAGAGAATTCCACTTTCTCTCAGATTGACCACTAGGAGGTGCTCAACATGAAGAATAAAAAGCAGAGAGCAGCCCATGATCTCTTTTCTGAATTTGTGTGTTTGCCTCT
This sequence comes from Herpailurus yagouaroundi, assembly GCF_014898765.1. Lineage (NCBI taxonomy): Eukaryota > Metazoa > Chordata > Mammalia > Carnivora > Felidae > Herpailurus > Herpailurus yagouaroundi. The sequence goes on from NW_024412406.1 coordinate 11,948,018, forward strand.
GGACTCTTTTCACTATTCTGTGTCTGTTTCCCTGAATCTCAATTTTGAAAGTAGATTTTTATTGGTTGGTATGCCACCTCAAAATATTTTTAGGTTAAGATGAAACAAAAATAACTAAAAGAAGAACGATTTAGGCATATCGTTTGCCAGCACTGCCCATAGTGGATGGGAGATAAACTACTTGCTCAGATCGGCATTACGTTTTCATCAGATCAGCAGGTTGTGATGGCTTCTGGCACAGCATATAGGCTAAGATTTTTAAAAAGTTAAATGAAACAGTTATGTGAGTATAAAAATGATTTTCAACATCATTTTTGCTAGAATAGTGTTTCCTTTGGTGGAAGAGGGCAATATCTACATTGAAATACACCGTCACTAGATTTCAGACAGCTAGCTCTAATTTTAAGCATGTATGTTTAGAAAGTGTATGTGCTGGTCATTCAGATTCTAGATTGGGGAATGAAATCATTTGATTCTCAGGGAGCATAAAAATAGATTATAGGAATTTTCAGACTATAAACTCAAGCATACTATTTCCAGCCCTCCCTGTGGAATTGGATTTCGCTTGGGAATATAATCTTTTTAAATAGAAATCTCTAGTAGACTGTAAAATTGAGGGATAAACTGTGCATAAATTAATTTCTGGCACATGGTAGAGCATAAATGTTAGTTGAATTAAATATTTTATCACAGCAATCTGGAAGTATCTGTTAAATCATAAGAAACAAATTCTTCAGGACAGAGATTAAAATTGGAATTATGGTCTCAATTGTGAATTTCATGTCAATAGTAAGTCTAAATTTTATGAAAGTACATACATGTACCTAATATAAATTTCTATGCTTAAAAAACCTCTTTAATTTACTCACACATTTCTTTACCTTTCTTCCTTTTTTTGGTACTTGTATCCTTTGCTGACCTTGGGCTGTCTTATTACTAAGAGAATCTCCCCCACTTCCCTTTATACGTGTATTTATAGATTAAAACCTTTTGAGACTTAATAATGAAGAGATTATGCATTAATGGTAATGGTAAATAGGACTTATGCAATTAACTCAGGCTGTTTTTAAAAAAGGCAAGTAAAAGAAACAATTATTGAAACCAATAGCATTATAATGCAGGGTGGCATTCTATTATAGTAAGAACTAACTTCAGTAATATAGAACCATGGTTTTAGAGTTGGGGCCTTTCCTCTTTCCTATCAGGGCAGGGACTTTGAATGTGTCCAGTTTTTACTTGGATATTGTAGAATCTTCTTTTTCTTTTTTTTTCTTTTCTTAGTTCTGTTTGGGTGAGGACAATTACAATGGAAAGATACCCAATGTATTTTGAAATTTACATGGGCCTCGTAAATAAATCCTTTGAGTCAAGCTATGTAATTGAATTTTAAATATCCTGCATTTAGAAACTTCGAGGGCTAAACAGAGAATAGTGATACATTGCTAAAATGTTGCCTATAGTTAATGGGAATTAAGAAAAACCTTTAAAATGGTTTGTTTTTAACCGCATAACCATCATCAAACTATTAAAATATAAAATGTGTTATAGACTTGTCACTGGTATTAAATCTTGCTCTAGTTATTAGTATTAGACCATTATTAGCTATTTTGACAAGCAATATATCCGATTAAAAATTATTTTTCTATTTATCAGATAATACGGATAGCAACCTCACTCAATCAGGTTAACAATTTGTCTCACGTGTAATTTAAATTGTGATTCAAAGATAATTATGTATCAGATTTACATTCATACCATCTTGTCTGTTTCTTAGGAAAACAGTTTGTTGGAAAAGTATTTCACTTGTTCTGGTCTTATGCTTCCCTGGTTTGATAATTGAGTGATTTTTTTTTCCATGTTCAGTAAGAGATATTTTTCAGTGACCCAAATGATCCTCGGCCTGGTTGTAAATGAGGCCAGGCAGTTAGCTCCGTGAAGTTAAGGGTTGTACTCTACCACCAAGCACAGTACCTTCTATGGAATACAGGGGTGCTCACCTAGTATTCACGGGTGTAATACCTAGTATTTAGTAATATCGGGGTGCTCACCTAGTATCTGCCGAATGAACAAACAATGAAATAACAAATTCAAGTAGACAAAATATTTGAATTTAGGCTAGAAGCAGTTCTAAAATTCTACTTGTTTTTGTTTCAGAAAATCAAGTGGCTTCCTTGAGCCCTCTGCCTAATAAGTATGTCATGTTACATCATGAGCTATGGATTCTTTTCTTTAACCCAGGCGTGTGGCTCTTAAAATGAGAATTCTAAATTTGTCAAACGTATGTGCTAAAGACCGTCAATATCATTTATCTCTAGTCATTACCATTTGGCATGACCCACTGCTGCTTTAAGCAAACTGCAGGACTATAAATGCACTTCTAGGTTTTTTTTGTTTTTATTTTTGTTTGTTTTTACATAATTTCAGATATTAACAGGAAAAACCGTAATGAAATATACTATCGTATGTTGGTATGCTGAACTTGATGCCAGACGACATGGATGAGGCCACGTTCTCCTATTCACCAGTGACCTGTGTCAACGTGAGCAAAATGCATAACTTCTCTGGTCCTTTATTGATAAATGATAGCTAATTCAGAAGGCTGTCATGAGGATTAAGTTCAACAAGAAATTAACTAGTAGGTACTCTACATATATAAGGCTTTTTTTTTTTTTTGATATTCAAATTCCAAGTGAAAATAGTTGAATTGTTGGCTTTCCCCAGCTTGTGTCTACATGAGAGTGAGACTGTTTTGACAAGAAATTAATGGGAACAGACATTTGGCATAAATTCTCCTTGTAACCAGATCTAGTCCTATCAGGATAATGTTGATCTGAATGCTGGCTTCAAAGCAGTTGGTTTTGCCAGAGTGGAGAAAATTTCTAGTGGAAATATTTAGAGACCATTTAGGTCAACTCCAGGGACTCACTCAATTATGTCACTCTTGTATTTGCGATCCAACCCGAGACATTTATCCATGTTCCCATTTCTATACTTTTATGATTGATCTCCGTTTTTGAGCTAAGATGATCTTGTGGCAATTTTCACTGGTTGTTAAGATAGCTAGAAGAATCAAGTTAACCATTCTTGAGATTGTGTTCTTTTTTCATTCATTCAAATAGTCTCTACTCACTGAAGTTTGTCCTTGGTCACTGAGCTAGCTACCAATGAGGACACTTTCCTAGCAGCAGAAACTTCCCAGGGGCCTCAAGGAACCAATCTATGTCCTTGTCATCCATGCAGTGCTTCTTAAACTAGGGATATATTTTCCAGGGGGGTACAAAAGAGGTATATGAAGTTATAAGAGTATCAGTTTTACTAGTTGATAAGCAATATAAAACATCATTTCTTTTATATTGAAACATATGGAGTAAAATGCAGCATTTACATGAATTTTTAATGTAAAAATAAGACTTTGAAAGAATTCTGTGCTTGGTATATTTGCAGACCATCTCAGGCATACACACGTTCATTCTCTGCGTCAGGTGCAGTTCTTTGAAAAGGTTTAGCAAGTGCTGCAGAAGTGCATTCTGGGATCCCTTAGTTCCCAAATTGCCTCCCTATGAAACAACAAAGTCAGGTTTTTGTTTTGTTTTTGTTTTTTTAGAGGAGCATTTTTTTCTTTCCTAGCTGAAGACTTTTAGGCTCAGAAGGGCTAAGAAGAAGTGAAGGCCAAGCTTTCTATAAGATGTTCTTGAAAACTCTTTGAAACTAAAAAAAATATTAAAGGGAAAAAACTTTTTAGGGAAAATGCTTCCAGGGTGCAATGTTTAGGATTCCTTATCTAGGCAAGATTTCTAACATTAAGCATTCTGGAGCAAGATTCTCAGTAGAAAGCCTAATGGACACATGAAAGTGGGCATTTGTGAACCATCAGGGCAGTAAGACAAATCCACCTGTGCATACAGATAAATTAAAAAAAATTAGTTCAATAACAGACATTAAAAAATAATTCATGAGTCTATGTAAAGAAAATGCTTTTCATAACTTATTTGCTCTTCTAACAGCAGACGTAACTGACTTAAAAAACTTTAGGTAGAAAATTCAAACACTCTAGATTTACAAAAACAGATCAACATTTTGCTTTAGACACTGAAATAAGTATGAATAATGTAAATATCAATAGTTAATGACCACAAACCCGACAGGTTGTGTTTTGAGACAAACATGAAAACCTTAAGAAATTCTAAGCACAGTGAAAAAGAAATATTTAAAATTGTTTTTTAGCAGTAGGGATGCTTGGATCTCAACTAAGCATCTAACTTGTTTTCTTATCTGAGATATAATGACCAGATTCTGCTAATAAATGTTACTCCTTAAAGCCTGATGATCTAAACATGTGGGTTGTCTTTTCCAGTGTTTTATCATAATTTGAAAAACAGAATAAAATTTAGCATTTTTTCTTTAAATAAAAGTTGTGCTTTAAATTTGGTCCAGAATTTTCCCAACTCTTTCCATGAACCACACACACACATACATACACACGCACACATACAATGCACACACATACATACAAAATGCATTATGCTGAGGCAAAACTTGGACGTTCCTGAGAAACCAAAAATCATATTAATTTGGAGTCTTAAGGGAGCTTAGAAATAGTTTTGTCTGGGTTTCACTGGCGTAAAACTGAGACTTAGAGGTTTACAAGGCTTGTCCAGCATCACACATCTGGTAGTTGCAGATCTGGAATCAGAGCCTTAATTTCCTGCGAAGCAAAATGCATTCAAATGACCTGGGTTCTTAGTACAGACTTCACCAGCAGGGTAACCACCAGCAAGTGTTTTAAGTCCTCTGGATTTCAGTGTTTTCAGTGGAAAATGCTGGAAGTGGCTTTCAATAACGGTGATCCTGATGATGCTTGGGGACGTTGGAAACGTGAGGGTGTTTCCAGTTGCTGCACTTACTGGCAGGTGCTATGGCACCTGGAGCCCTCCCCAGGGGGCAGCCGTCCCTTTCCCCACTGGGAAATACTGGATGACCTGTTGCCAGGCCAGGGCTCTTTTTATGGTAACTCATTTCTGAACCCAGCTATCTATGAGAGGGGTGGCAGTCTCACTTAAATAGCTTTGCTTTTAGTTCATCAAAAATCACGTTTGGAATTCCCATTTTGGCATATCTGCATTCTATCTTTAGTTCTTTAGACAGAACAGTTGATGTTGGATACAAGTGGAAAATACAATCTTCTTTAGATGGCCAACATACAACTGAAAAAAAAAAAAAAGAAAAAGAAAGTGATTTCCAAATGTGGAGTGACATTAAAAAAAAAAAAGTTTAGTTGTATAGCCTTTGAAATATTTTCAGGTTTTTAGGCTGTGGCAGGATATATAATTGGAAAAATTTCAAGCTTAAATTTCAAATTTGTTGATATCTGGTCATTAAATCTTGCCTATTTTCATGATTTATAAATAGAACCACAAATGCCACGATTAAGCAGAAGCACAAAAGAAAAATGCACCCTATGAATTATGTCACAATAAAAATACTGTATTCCTTTAAACAAATGTACTTATAAGAGCTTTATGACCCAAAGCAAGATATGTGAGATGGTTTAAGAAGAGGTTGCAATTTCGCAACAAGAAGTCTGTACAGCCCCTCGGGGCAGTAGCTGTGAAGGAAGTACCTGTGTCTCAGAAATTTGTTTCCGTATGTTCTTGACAATTTTGCATCCCAGGTCCCATTATTTACAAAGTTAGGCATTTTGCAAGCTCAAAGCACCTTGATCCTCATAATTATGAATGCATGCAGTGACATTTCATCCTTTCATGTGCAAATTCTAAAATTCATTGTAACAGAAAAGCAAAAAGTTGAAAATCTGTCTACAATTTGAAATGAAAGGATCAAAAATGTCAGACATTGCAGAATACTGGTTCCTAATAGAGCTCTCTTTATTTGTTCACCGTTCCTCAGTCATTTTGTGTTTGTTACAAAATGCAGTCTTGACTCTTTATTTAAACAGTACTTAAACTAAACTGTTCATGCCATGCAAAAATAACATTTTATGCACTTTTTTTGGGGGGGCTTCCCATTTTTTTAGTTCACGGGCATTATTACCTCATTTTTAAGAAACAAGTTTTTTTTTTTTTTTTTTTTTATTGCTTTTGTAACTAGTCACATGCTGGTTTCACGTGTGGGACAATAACCTGTGTCTCCTGGGTTGGAATGAATTTCTGGGGCAAACAAGTGGTTTTCCATCTTGCACCCTTCTTGACTATTGTCCTTTTTTACTTCAGCCACAGCATGGTAAATGTCTTGCCTACAGTTGTGACTTGTGTCCTGGGGGGAGGAAGAGCCCACACAGGCCTCTTCTCTTAAAGGGTCTCTTCCATCACTAGGTTTATCTGCACAGCAGTTTGGGCTGGGGTCGGCCTGCATGTCCCGTCTTGGCCCCTGGAGCTCTAAGAAGTCATCGTCTTCGCCAGTGTCTATTTCCGTGAAGCTCCTCCTCTCTCTCGACGAGAAAGGAAAGAGTTTCTGCTTGGGAAACCGAGGGGTCAGCCCTTTGGAAGGTCCCTGACAATGTGCCGAAACCTCGGTGCCCAGCAAGGGTCTGTCTCCCTGGGAGGGGGTCTCTTCTAAGAGGATGGTGCTGATGAGCTGCGGGGTGGTGAGGGAAAAGTCAGCCACGGTGACCGGCAGTGGCCTGGCAGTGCTGGGCGGGGTCTGTGGGGCACTGCCTCTGTTTTCCTTAAAGTTCACTTTGAGGGATCTGGCTTTTAGCGGGTTGCTGCCTTTCAGCGAACTCTTAGGGCTCTCGGAGGTACTGTCAGACTGCAAAGGGCCGTGGAGCCCGCTTTGGGAAGCGCTGGCATCCAGGCTCACAGTTATGTCGACTGGAGCATATTCCAGGGTGGCATCCCTGGCCACAGGCCCTTTCTCTCTGGTTAGTGTGAGAAATGGGGGCCCCCTGGCTCTTTGGTGCTCTTCTGTCCCTGTGAGGTCGGGCGGGAACTTCATCTGCAAGTGAGAGGCGGACAGTGGCGGCAGGGGCGACCTCTCCGTCTCTGTGAAGTCGGTGGCACAGCTAGTGAAGCTGTCTATGCTGGAGGTGCTCTTCATGTCCACAATGACCTCGGTCTGTGCCACAGCCAGCTGCTCCTGCGGGCAGACCACTTCTTCCATTTCTATCTCTTCTTCGTACCCAGACGGCCTCTCAGGCTGTTCTTGGCAGTCTGGGTTCGGGTGAGAGTGAGGCTGGGTCTTGGTGATTTCGTTGTACAGCATCTCCAGTTTCTGGGCACTCAGATGCTGGGGGCTGGAGGAAGAAGTGTTGTTCAGCTGCTCGTGGGAGTCTTTCTGGCTAACCTCCTGGTACTTATTCTCGAAAGATTTGTTGGAGCTTGTTTCCGACAGAGCTTTCCTGGCCCACTTCCACCGGCTTGGAGAGAGGTGATTATCATCAGCTGAGTCCTTCGTGTTGGCTGACTCTCCTGCCTTCTCCACGGCCACGTCTATCAGTTCCATGCTTCGGGCAAAGGCATCTTTTAAGTTCATAGAAACGATGCTGCCATTCCTCTTGGCCCGCTCAAGAGCCTCTCTCCTTTTAATCGCCTTCTCCTGGCGTTTTTGCTCCTTGTAAAATTCGGAAAAATTGTTCACGATGATTGGGATGGGAAGGGCAATAACCAGGACCCCGGCAATACAGCAGAGGCCTCCCACGATTTTCCCCAATAATGTCTTCGGGTAAATGTCACCATAGCCTACGGTGGTCATGGTGATGGTGGCCCACCAAAACGATGCCGGGATACTGGTGAACTTGGTAGCATCTTCATCTTTCTCAGCAAAAAACACCAGACTGGAAAATATCATTATCCCCATGGCCAAAAATAATATCAACAAGCCCAATTCGTTGTAACTCCGTCTGAGGGTGAACCCCAGAGACTGCAGGCCTGTGGAATGTCTGGCGAGTTTCAGGATTCTGAGAATGCGCATGATCCGGAAGATCTGAACCACACGCCTCACGTTCTGGAACTGCAGCACACTCTTGTTGGACTCCGTGAGGAAGATGGTGACATAATATGGCAAGATGGCCAGCAAATCAATGACATTTAGTGGGCCTTTAAAGAACTTCCACTTATTTGGTGAGGACAGGAAGCGTAAAAGGTACTCCATGGTAAACCAAGCAATACACACAGCCTCCACGTGTGCTAATTGGGGGTTGTCGTTGGGTTGTCCAAATTCATCCATTTCCTGCAGCTCTGGAAGAGTGTTGAGAGACAGAGCAATGGTGGAGAGTACGATGAACAGGATAGACACGATGGCCAAGATCTGGAAAAGAGAAGGAAGTCCAAGTTAGCAAATCCTCTTAGTTGCTTAGGCAGCTGGGAGACATATGGGTTCCCCGTTCTTTAAATGATCTGGATTGCTCAAAGATATTGCAAGAAGGGAATTTTACAACCTAAAATTCCCTAACCAATGCAAACACTTTCACTTTTTATGAGTTCATCTCACTTAGAAGCCCAGCACAGTAAACATTTAAATTCTAGGGCCTAAGAAATTTGAAAAAAGTCCATTCCCTCACCCCTGCCATTGCTCCGAGGCACACCTGTGTCAGTAACCACCCTTTGGAATCGCTTTGGGGAGCAATCCCTCCTCTCTTAGTTGTCGGTTATTTTTCTCTCTCAACCACCCGGTTTGTGTTTCTTTAAGTGAAATTGCCTGAGAGGCACAATAGGCTAGACAGAATTTGTGGTTTCTAGAAGCTTTGGTCTACAACTAAAACCACGAATGCAGACCTACACATGGAGAGATACTATGGCACTCAGTACAACAATGCTTCTTGTACAACAGATACCATTTATGCGGTAAGCACTGATGGCAGAACCAAGTCAGTACAGCCTTCATCCTGGGAGGTGTGGACTTCTGGCCAGCATCGTGTGGGAAAGGAAGATTAGAGCTAGCTTAATTTAGTCAAGGAAAATCTCATAAATTTTAGAATGAAAGACAGCAGTAGAATGAAGACAGCAGTCATAGCTGTTACATGGTGGTTATGAAAATTGCATGACACACAAATATTGCTAAACAAATGAAAGGTACCCATATTATTAGAGGCTGAAATGAATAGGGGAACTTGGTAGCATCTTTCTGGGAAGACAAAGGCCAAGAACAGGTATGTGGGAAATTGTGGAACCATGCACAATAGAGGCAGCCCAAGTAGGGACTTCTTTACTGTAAGCTGGTGTTCTAGATTTATAAGGACGAGAATGAAGACGAAAGTTTGAGAGCAACAGGAGGAAGCACTTTTTTGGTTTGTAAAGATGGTGTATCTGGGACACACAATTCTTGGTGATATAGGAAGCCTCTCTTACCTAGATTAGGTTTGGCTTGCTTGGTTTCATCTGACTTTTGTCAATGGTCTTGGGAGCTGCCATTGGTCTCAGTTACTATGTGCAGCTCCAAGAAAAATATCCTGACAGTAACCATTTAATTTAAAGATTCAGCATCAAGTAAATATTTCAAAGGATGATGATTAAGCAGCTTGAGACCCTACAGCGCAGCAAACCTGAGATCATGAAAAAATTAGTTTGTCTCTGACATCAGGACTTCTAAACAAGAGTCTTCTCTTGTTCATCTTTCTCCCTCCATTTTCTTCTCTTTATCCTTGTCAGTTTCTCCACTTCTGGGTTACTCTCCTTACCCATTCTCCTTTTATGCCTCCTTTATACCTTTCATTGTTTTTTTGTTCCTGTTCTTCCAGCTTCCATCTTTCTCCTCAAATCTCTCTCAAGTAAAACCACAGTATAACATATGTAAGAGTGTGTTACAGATATTGAATAGAGATGTATGTTTCCTTAACTTAAAGAACAGTATTTTACTCTTAGTGTTTTAAATCTTTTTCTTAAACAAAACTAAAGTAAGTACTTTTGACTTGAGTATCCTTCAGAATTTCCTTTAAAAATGTGGATCAATGAATCGCAGTAGAAAAAAGGTTCTATTCATCCTATTCTAAGAGATTGTGGAGGCTAAAGTTAGACATCCTCCTAGAAGGTTTAGATAAACCCATGGATAATGGGTTCAGAGGGTTTTTATTAAGGGCAAGTTGGGAATGCTCACCTCAAATTTCCACCCGCAGAGGCCAATGGCGGGGCGGCACTAACAAAATTCTGTCACTACAAGATTCCTTAGGGAGCACTGGCCAGGTCCCATCCATTATTATGCTCTTACCATAAGTAACCAGTCCTTCTGTATTTTCTAGGCGGTCACACTGTTGTTTAGTAAGTATATTATATTAAGTGGGCATTTTAAGTATTGGGGTTGCTGCCATCATTCTTACATTAATCCATATTCTAGGTTTTCTATATCTTATCTGTTCACCTGCCCATTTTGGATGCATCTTACTAATGACTGTCACTTCAAAGATCAAGGAGAAGAGTAGAATTACAAATGAAGCCATTCCATTATCTTCCAACCTTTTGGACAAAGGGCAAAATTGGATGGTCCAGGGTGGACCTTCAGTTTTCCTTGGCTCCACAATCACGTTTTGACTGTAATTCATTTGACTTCAGTAGCTAACTTGGGGAACTAATGAAACACTGTAGAGTCCTAATACAGTCTATAGGCCAGATGATGGCAACTTAACAAACACGGCTGCCCTTTATACCTGTAAATTCAGCACATGCCCAACGTGATTTGGAGTACATTCTTGAAGGAAAAGAATGACTAAAAATACCAAACACTCAAGCTCTTAGCAACCCCATATTCATATTAAACCATAGGTACTGAAGCGCATTATTTTCTGTCTCATGTTCAAATTTAATCTGTCAAAATCCATTTGCTCTCAGTTTAGAGAAATGGTTATTTTAAATATCTTGTGAAGCTTGGAGTTCTCCCAGAAAGACAGCGCTTTAGATAAATTATTCAATATATACCAAAGATGATGTGTGGTGCAATAAGCCAAATGCGAGCTTATTGTTTTATTGTAGTGTTTAAACAAAATAAATATAATAAATGTGACATTTTGGTCTAAGCTACAGGATACACTTCTAAACATGGATATTTTTTAGTATAGCAAGCCCTTATGGCACTTAGGCATTACTTCTTTTAGCCTAACCACGCACAAGTTAGATGTTGAACTCCTGTCGCCTCCAACAACTGGACTCTAGAGCTGGCTGTGTATCTCAGCTCTAGCAAGCAGACTTAGGTCTGCACATGACAAATGAAGGGGAAATGCAGAAATTCCGAACAATTATCTGTGCAATATTGGCCGACTCCCTTGGAGATATGGACTAGGTCATCTCCATGGTCCCTTTCTTTTTTTCTTTTTAAAAAATTTTTTTAAATGTTTATTTATTTTTGACACACACACACACAGAGAGAGAGAGAGAGAGAGAGAGAGAGAGAGAGACAGAGAGAGAGAGAGACAGAGCACGATCAGGAGAGGAGCAGAGAGAGAGGGAGACACAGAACCTGAAGCAGGCTCCAGGCTCCAAGCTGTCAGCACTAAGCCTGATGCGGGGCTCAAACCCACAAACTGCGAGATCATGAGCTGAGCCAAAGCCGGACGCTCAACCGACTGAGCCACCCAGGTGCCCCTCCACAGTCCCCTCCACCTCTTACGTGTGATGATTCTCTTTCTAAACCACCACCTTTTGCTAATTCCAGTCATGTGTGCCATCTATACCAAGGACAAATCGCAATTGATCCTATCATTTGGTTGAATGGCCAAAATATACTTTTGTTGCTTAAGAAATAAAAAGTCAGATGAGAAGACTTTGAAAACTATTGCCCTGTTCTGTTCTAAGCATTTGGTTACTGGGAATAGACAGTCTTTCTGGAAAAAACTTTTCTTTCATTTTGAATCACCTGGAAAATGACGTTAATTCTTCACATAAACACAGAAATTCAGAGGATCACACGGAGTTAAGATTAGGGCCCCTGACACTTGCATTAATAGGTACCAAAAATTGGTTGCATTGATATCAGTGAGAGGAAGTAAGGCAGTTGGGAGACTTGCCTCAATTGCACCAACTTGTTGATGTGATATCCTTTGAAGGGATATAATGGTGTTACTGGGTGTTTTGTGGTGGAAAGAACACAAGACAGGGAATTAAAACACATGCCTCTACCTCTGTGGGCCACTTGGACAAGCCGGCTGCCTCTCTGAGCTTCAGGTCCCTTATCCGTAAAATGAGGTGAACCACATTTGTCTTGTCTGCCTCCCAGGGTCGGTAAGGATCAAACTAGATAATGCACATGAAGCAACCTATAAAATGTAAAGTCGGATAAGTGCAAGGAATGCTGGACATGTGTCTGGACACAGTCTTTGGCCAGCATCAAGAGGAAATGAAATACACTTGGACTGTTTATCCCCCATTTAGATACAATTTCATATCTGCTTTAAATTCACTGATGTCCAATAGTCCACAAAAGCACATGGAAACGTCTGTGCTTTGCACTGAAGGTCAGTGTGGGTACATTCTCTCTCTCCCCTCTTCCCTACCCTCTTCTTCCTTCCTTCATGAATATAAACTGGAAGGTGAAACTGAGTTTCAAGCTCTGAACTACATAGCATACGGGCTTTCTCTTCCTAGCGGGATAGAACACATTTAAAAACAAAACATCAGAAATAGAAAACAATATGGGGAATGTGATGATAAGAATTTTTAGGAGAGGGGCACCTGGGTGGCTTAGTCAGTTAAGTGTCTGACTTCGGATCAGGTCATGATCTCATGGCTTGTGTGTTCGAGCCCCACATCGGGCTCTGTGCTGACAGCTCAGAGCCTGCAGCCTGCTTTGGATTCTGTACCTCCGGCTCTCCCTATCCCTCCCCTGAGCTCACACTCTCTCTCAAAAATAAACAAACATTAAAAAAAAAAAAAGAAGAACTCTTTAAAAAAAAAAAAAAAGATTTTCTGAACCAGCTTATTTAAATTGACAGGAAGGAAAAATCCTGTGACAAACATTATTAGGAGCATAAATAATTTTCTACTTTCAGAAAAAGGACAAGGCATGAACACATAAGCCAAAGTTTAAACCATTTGTCAAGGGAAGAGACTAGAAGTTGGTTAGAATATCATGATTTCACCCACTGATCTACTTTTTTAAAAAAAAATTTTGATGTTCGTTTATTCATTGAGAGAGAGAGAGAGAGAGAGAGAGAGAGAGTGAGCACATGAGCAGGGGAGGGACAGAGAGAGGGGGACACAGAATCTGAAGCAGGCTCCAGGCTCTGAGCTGTCAGCACAGAGCCCAACACGGGGCTCGAACTCATGAGCAGTGAGATCATGACCTGAGTTGAAGTCGGACGCTTAACTGACTGAGCTACCCATGTGCCCCTTTTTTATTTTATTAAAAATTTTTTTAATGTTTATTCATTGAGAGAGAGAGAGAGAGAGAGTGCGCAGATATCCTACTTCTAAAGACACTATCAACCATAGCAAACCTGAAAGTAAATCCTTTGGTTTTAAGAAAAGCAAACCAGAAAGTAAATCCTTTGGAAGAATCATCTAAATTTGCAGTTCTAGCTTCTCATATTCCTAGAATACCTGGTGCTGTCCTCTACACTGGTGGTCCTCAGTTGACTACTAGCTCTTTCTTCTCCAGAATGTTCCCTTGGCTCTCCCAGGACAAAAGGGAATCTGTGCTTAAGTACCCTCTGCTGATCTGCACATGCTAGCATGAAGCCCTTATGTGCTAACTGATGTGAGCATGACACATGCAAAGCAGGCGCATCACTGAAAAGTTCAGTTGCCTGTCCGTTATTTTGGCCCTATGGGTAACAGGAACCCAGGAATTCAATCCTCCACCACCTCCATTCGTGTGCTGTTCAATGAGGGTTTGAAAAGACTTAGTCATCCATGCTCAAACTGAGGTCAGCAGTCAGCCTGTATAATGCCTTTCATTTGGGGAAGGGTGTGAGAAACATTCTAGTTCCACATACTATCGAATTCTTCTTTCAATTTTTTTATTCTCACGTACAAAACCAATTCTTTTTTTTTTTTTTTTTTCAAAAAAATTTTTTTTCAACGTTTATTTATTTTTGGGACAGAGAGAGACAGAGCGTGAAGGGGGGAGGGGCAGAGAGAGAGGGAGTCACAGAGTCGGAAGCAGGCTCCAGGCTCCGAGCCATCAGCCCAGAGCCTGACGCGGGACTCGAACTCACGGACCGCGAGATCGTGACCTGGCTGAAGTCGGACGCTTAACCGACTGCGCCACCCAGGCGCCCCCAAAACCAATTCTTTGAGAGAAGAGTTTTTGGTTATCTTCTGACTGAAGACACTGTTTTAATAGTTTCTTGGTATCTCCGGGAATAAGCTTTGTTTCACTACTCATGATGATATGTTTCTGTATTTTAAAAGGTTAGGTTTTAGGAAGCAAGTGATTGGGTAGAAGGCTGGTGAAGGAAACTTGAATTTTACTCACAGTAACTCTGCAGAGAAAGGAGCAACAGAAAGATGGAGATACCTTTCATCTTACACACACTCCAACCATTGGGTAACTTCTTTTTAGGTCATTCCTTCTTGCAAGTCTTCAGGAGCCAGAGAGTGAAAATGGAGACTGGCCAAGCTGGGCTGAGCACAAACTTCCTGCCCCTCCTAACCCCTCAAGGGCAGCGAGCATTGCTCTCCGGTTTTGTAGACTGCTTCGCCTCCCCTCCTTCCCCAAGAAAGCACAACACAAATGCTTAGATTCTTCCATTTAGTCTGTGAATGAATGATGGATTTGGGGGGAGGGACACAAGAAGAGAATGAGTGGAGTTTATCCTTGGAACAGATTTCATTTAACTTGATACTAGGCTGTAAAAACAAATCATAGAACACTCAAGTTAGAGGAGAATTTGGAAATATTCCATTTCTCATTGTATAGAGGAAGAAATGAAGATTCAGGGAGCCTCATAAGTTCCTGGGAAGTGGAGAGGGGGTGGTGACAATATAGGGCTTAGTGTTGAAAGGTTAGAGTTTGAAACCTGTTCTGATATACTTTACTAGTTTTGTGACCATGGGCACTATGATTAGCTTTTCTGGGACTCTGTATTCCCATATAGAAAATGTGGAAAATAAATACTTGTTTCACTTAGCTACACAGTATTGTTTTGAGGACCTTGATGGTTAATTTTATGGGTCAACTTGTCTAGTCTGTGTTATCTGGTTGTTTGGTCAAACACCAGTCTAGAGGTTGTCGTGAAGGTTTTTAGATTTTTAGTTTTTAAGATCACATGTTTTTAGATGTGATTAACATTTAAATGAGCAGACTTTGAATAAAGCAGGTTACCCTCCACAATGTGGATAGGCCTCATCCAATCAGTTAAAGGTCTTAAGGGTGAAGACAGGTTTCCCAAAGAAGCAGCAATTTGATCTTAAGACTGCAACACAGAAATCCTGCCTAAGTCTGCCTGGCCTGCTCTGTGGATTTCAGACTCAAGACTACAACATCAACTCTTACCTGAATTTCTAGACTGCTGTCTTGCCATATGGATTTCAAAGTTGCTGGTCCTCACAGTTGTGTTAGTTACTTCCTTAATCTCTCTCTCATATATATATGTATATGTATATATATATATATATATATATATATATATATATATATATACAGTTGACTCTTGGATAGCACAGTTTGACAGTTTGAACTGCATCGGTCTACTTACATGCAGATTTTTTTTTTCATACAGTGCAGGACAATAAGTGTATTTTCTCTTCCTTATGATTTTCTTAATAACATTTTTCTTTTCTCTAGCTTATATATTGTAAGGATACAATATATAATAAATATAACATACAAGATATGTACATGTTAATCGACTGTTTATGTTACTGGTAAGGCTCCAGGTCAACAATAGGCTCTTAGTTAAGAATTGGGGAGCCAAAAGTAATATATGGATTTTTACCTGTACAGGGGTTTGGTGCCCCTAACCCCTATGTTGTTCAAGGGTCAGCTGCATACATAATCTCTCTCATAATCTCTTTCTCACATCTCTAATATCTATCTATCTATCTATCTATCTATCTATCTATCTATCTATCCATTCTCTATCTCTATGTCTATGTATACATAATGTATTAGCATTTATTTTAAACTTATCTTACCACTGGGGCACTGACTACTGCACCATGGCTGGTCCCTGCTGTTTGCAAGACAGAGTCTGGAAAACTCCTGGCTACCACTCTGTGTGTCTCACTATATACCTCTATATCTACATATATAGTTTCTGTCTCTCTCTCCACACATTATCTATCTATCTATCTATCTATCTATCTATCTATCTATCTACCATCTATTGAATCTATCCATATATTATATGCTTCCTGGGTACATCATCCCCTTCATCCCACTGTCCTCCATCTGTCCTTCCAGAAGTCCTCCCTTGGCACTCCACATTACAGTGGCCTCTCCTGAATGCTTATGGCATTGATTTCCTGGGTTTACCAGATACACAGAAGGTATAGAGGACACATCTTGCAGTTACTTGGACTCACATGGTCTCCCTTGGCAGCCTTGCTTGTACTCAGAGAGGTGCCTCCCAGGAGGACTGCCAGACTTAGGAAACAGAAAAGAGGATGCTGTTATATTTGAATCAAACTTTCGTACGCGAATACCTATACTAAGAAAAATTTGTGGGGCAGCTGGGTGGCTCAGTCGGTTAAATGTCTGACTTTGGCTCAGGTCATGATCTCATGGTTCATAAGTTAGAGCCTTGCATCAGGCTCAGCACTATGAGTACAGAGCCTGCTTGGGACTCTCTCTCTCTCTCTGTCCCTCCCCAACTCGTGCTTTTTCTCTCTCTCTCTCAAAAAAAAAAAAAAAAAACCTACAAAAATTTGTTTATATGAAATTTACAAGGCATTCTGTATTTGCTCTGGCAATCTTACTTCTTTGGTATGTTAATCCATTGCTCTAGGCTTGCCTGATCAGATTTTCTTGCTCCTGGAAGTCTGAAGTTTGAACTGAGAGCTTAGGAGATGCTGGGATGGAGTCACATTAACAGCAGTACTCCAGAAGGAGGAGTGACAAATTTAAATCGTGGGGAGTCTCTTGGGACAGTACTTTCTTAAATAATCATTTGACAATTTCATAGGAGATAGTTTTGTTTCTCAGGCCAAAATTTTAGAATTCTGGAAGGCACTAACTCCCTATTTTTCATAAAATTTCTTACAGTGCCTACCACAGAACACTCAGAAGAATAAAACAGGTTCTTAGTCATGTTCCATTGCTTCCATGTGGCCCAACGTCAACCTAAAAGCTTTAACCAGCAATAGCATTTTTTTAACAATAGAAATTCATATTATACATAGATCACTTTATGATAACAGACCAGCTTTACAAGTTCAGCAACATAATCTTTTTATAGGTTTAAGTTATACTTTTTATTAATCCTTTCTTTTCTCATCATGTTGAGCAGACTTTTTTCTTTTTTTAATCTTATTCTTCAAGAAGCCTGCTTTTGACTATATATTAGCTTTGGGCTTCACCTTCACAGAAGGATACGTTTTATTAAAGAAAAGTGCTGTATTTATTCTATGTCACATTTTTTGCTGAGTATGATTTGGAATCTGCAGTTCATTCAACCAGTAAAGGAAGTGATAGTTCCATGTACGGATCCAGGGTAGATTGAGGTTTATGCAATAAAACGTTAAGCCACAGAGAAGAATTAATAATGGAGGTTATCCATTAAAAAACATTCACAAGAAAGACAAATATCATATGACCTCACTTATATGTGGAATCTAAAACAAAAGCAGAACCAAAAAAAAAAAGAAAAAAAAACAAGTACAGAGAACAGACTGGTGGTTTGCCAGAGGTGAAGAAATGGGTGAAGGGAGTCAAAACGTACAAACTTCCAGTTAGAAAATAAGTCATAGGAATGTGGTGTGTAGCATGGTGACTATAGTTAGTGACACTATGTGGCATATGTGAGAGTTGCTAAGGGAATAAATCTTATAAATTCTCATCACAAGGAATTTTTTTATAACTAAATATGGTGACGGATATTACCTAGACCCACCGTGGTGATCATTTCACAGTGTATAGAAATATCGAATCATTATGTTTGACACCTGAAACAAACAGAATGTTATAGGCCAATTATACTTTAACTTCAAAAATACATACACATGCATGCACACACTCATATGTACATACTTACATATAAATATGTGCACACATACATCAGTGTAATCAAAAGTCAAGCATCACAGAAAAGTAAAAAACTTTATAAAGGTGTAAACTTAAGAATGCTGTACGTTCGATTTGCAATGTTTATTTATAAATGTAATTTGTTAAAATACAAATTTATTTGTTAAAGTAATTTGTTAAAATAATAAAAAATTATTTATTATTGGGGCACCTGGGTGGCTCAGTCGGTGAAGTGACTGACTTCGGCTCAGGTCATGATCTCGCGGTTGGTGGGTTTGAGTCCCACACTGGGCTCTGTGCTGACAGCTCAGAACCTGAAGCCTGCTTTGGATTCTGTGTCTCTGTCTCTCTCTGTCCCTCCCCCGCTCATGCTCCCTCTCTCTCTCTCTCTCAAAAATGAATAAACTTAAAAAAATATTTATTATTGTTATGTCATATAAAAACACATCTTAGAGATGTCCATACTAGAACAAAATAAATGGAAATAAGCCTCCCTCCATTTTTCCTTATCAACTTTCTAGTTCTTTGAAAAAAATAATTCATGTAATCCTGAAGGAGAAAAAACAGATTTTGAATACTTAGCATGTTCTGGACACTAGAGTAGTTACAGTTGTATCCAAATTCTAGAACATTCTTCCTTTTCCTATTGGAAGAATGTTTCCTTTGCTCTAAGGACAATTCTAACTTATAAATCTGCTCTTTGAGAGGGAGGACTTCAAGGATAAATTGAAGTTGCCAATGCAGAAAAGGGAATAAAGGGCATTATGGGGCATTAGGTGGGCAAAGGCTTTGAAGCCCGAGACATATGGTTTGCTCAGAAAATTCCAAGTAACTTTGTATGGGTAGGGATATCTACAAGGAGGCATGGCATGAAGGAGTCCATGGTGATTCCATGGCTGCTACATGTAAGGGTGTAGGCTGTGCACTAGTCAGCGCAATTCCACAGGGTATCAATAAAGAGACCATGTGAGTGATGCCTCCATCATTTGTGCAGTGTGCTACTTTCACAACTTTCCCACAACGCTGATTTCAGGAACTGAGTAGTATGGTATGACTGGATGCAGGTGGAGACATACAGATGAGTGGGGCTGCGTGCTTCTCAGAAGTCAGACAATGGACAAATTCTGAAAGGCACTGACTGCACTGATGAAGAGTTTGGTGGGCCTCCTCCAAAGGCCAGTTTTCCTCCAAGTGTGGCCCCCAGACCAGCAGCATGGGCATCATGTGGTAACTTGTTGGGATTGCAAATTCTCAGGCCCCACTCCATAGTACTGAATCAGAAACTCTGGGGAGAGGCCCAGAAATCTATGTTTTAACAAGTCCTCCAGGTGATTCTGGTGCTTGCTAAAGCTTGAGGGCACTGCGGGAAGGAGTAAAAACAAAAACAAAACAAAACAAAACAAAAAAGCTAAGCGAGGACCGGCATGCTCAGATTTGCACTGTAGAAAGATCACTAATTACAGTGTGTAGGGCTGATTGGAGGAGGAGAGCAACTGAAAACAAGAGAAGTTTCTACTGCAGTGGCAGGAGGAAAGGGGTTCAAGAAGGAAGTATGTTACTACGTTTATAGGGTGGAATCTCGACCTCACTTGCTGCAAAGATGACTAGTCTAGGAACCCCGCCCCCGGCACCGTGTTTACCACTAAGTTTACCAGGAAGACAGCAGCTCTGACCTATCTCCATGAGTATCTCATGCTGGTAGAAAACCCAGAGTGATCCTTGACTTAAATCAGCACTGTCTTTGAAAACAGTATTTCTTCAAATCAAAAAATTCTAACAAGCACTTCAGCGTTTGGAACAGAACTAGAAAAATCTCTTAGAATTAAACAACAGTTTATTGGTACATGAAAACATTATGAGACACACACTGTTATTTGCCAAAGCTATTTTCTTTTATAAAATTTTACCTTACGTGTACATTCTGACATCACACAGGGCAAAGACTAGTTGGGGAACCCATTTATATCAGCTGTTCCCTGAAAGCACGCTCATTTGTTGAATTATTTCTCAACCACTCCAACTTCTAGTTTCTCCAAGGAAGTCTTCTAAATTTCCCGAATTAAAGCACCATTGAAACCTGGCTTTGTTCCTTGGCCACCTCGTTGGCCTCATCAGTTCATCCATCATCATGGACAGAGAAATGCAAGGGTTTATTTCCACCATTATCCCTGTATCTAAAGACTGTGTCCTAGCAGTTTCAAAGAAAAGAAAAAGCCATAATGCAATCATTATTTTTCCCTTTAATGAATCTCTGCAGTAAAGCTCTTCTGAAAAATACTTTGGGGTCAACATCATTGAGACCACATTACAGGATGCCAGAAGCCAGAAGATGTGTGAGGGCCACACTCTGCCAAAGGAACTGTTGGATGAGAGCCAATCAGGCTGTGCCTGCAGCAAACTTGCGTGATTCACTTTACAGCTGATCCTGGGGGCAGGCTGCTGTGCGGTCCGGGGTCCGAAAGGAGCAGCAGCTTCTCTTGCACAATGACGGGTGTTTTTCAGGCCAGGAAGCAGAGCATATCCCAAAGAAGGGCCTTTATTTGAATCCTGTTTGGCTTGTTTTGACAGCACTGATCAGGGAATGATGGGAATGGGCTCAAGCACGTCTGTACTTATTAGAAACTAAGGAGGGGTTTATTGGGCAGAGGGATTCTGCTTTTTGTATCTGTCTGGTGTGGTCATTTTCTACAATCCCTTAGATACATTCTGTTATCTGTACAGAGTCGCTCCTGTATTCTCTGTCGGGAGGCTAAAAGGCCTTGTCGGAAGGTGGTCCTTGAGCCAGCAGGATGACCTGGGAGCTTACTGGAAGTGCAGAATCTTAGATCCCATCACAGGCCCACTGAATCCGAATCTGTTTTCATGAGGGGTTCATGTGCACATTTAAATTTGAGCAGCTCTGACCTAAGGCACAAAACCATGCCATTAAAAAAATCAGCTTCAGAGGCTCTTCTACAGATTTTTAAAGTGGATCTCAGTTCTGGAAACCAGGGTGGGCTGTGAGGCCCTGTGGGCTTTTCAACACTGTTTAGGGGTTCTGGGATGGGCAGGTATAGTTACTAGAATAAAAGTCTTACAGGTGATGCTGATGTGGCTTCAATTCCTCCCTGACCTCCTGTCTAGCCTGCAATTGACAGCCATTGCTTTAAACACTTTCACATAATAAAATTCAGCTTGACCGTAGTAAGAATGCTGGGTTAGGAGTCAGAGAACTTGACCTTCTCTCTGGGTCTGCATTAGTAAATTAACCGCATGACCTGAGTCAAGACGGGAGCCACTGTTTCTCCTTGTGTAGCCTGGGGATTTCTCATGACAATTTCATCTACATTATTGGGTTGTAGTGATGATGACATTATATAGTGCGTGTGAGAATGTTCCGGAGGTCATACAATTCCATTGAAATGCTAATATTTTTATGCTAACCAAATACATTTTTTTCCTATGGACTACAGAGTTTGGGACAGAATTATTAGCTAGTATATAGTGTTAGAGGTAGAACAATTTTATTCTTACAACTTCCTGTTTGAAGTTGGCACACTCTTCCCCATAAAGTTGCTATTGAGCTCATTTCTTTGGATGTTGCTGCCTAATTTCAGTAAGTTTGGTAGAGATAAATGGTCCTTTTGGAAAGTGAGCATACTGGGTTGAATAGTGCTCTCCTGGGGTGCCTGAGTGGCTCAGTCAGTTGAGCATCTGACTCTTGGTTTCGGCTCAGGTCATGATCTCCCAGCTTTGTGGGTTTGAGCCCCACATTGGGCTCTGCGCTGGCAGTGCGGGGGGGCCTGCTCAGGATTCTCTTTCTCTGCCCCTCCCCACTTGCACTGTTTCTCTCTCCAAATAAATAAATAAACTTAAAAAAAAAAAAAAAAGAATCGTGCTCTCCTCTCCTAAATTCATGCACACCCAGAACCTCAGAATGTGACCTTATTCACAGATGCAATTAGGTAAGGTGGAGTCATACTCAATTAGAATGGGCCCTACATCCGATGACTATTGTCCCTATAAGGAGGCCATGAGAGATACAGAAAGACACACAAAGGGAAGATGGCTATGTGACAGTGGAGGCAGAAACTGGAGTGGTATGGCTCCAAGGAATCCCAAGAATTGATAGCAACCACCAGAAGCTAGGACAAGGTAAGGAAGGATTCCTCTGTAGAGCCTCTGGAGGCAGCACAGCTCTGCCCACACACCTTGATTGTAGACTTCCAGCCTCCAGAGCTGTGACAGAATACATTTCTGTTGTTTTGAGCCATCCAGTTTGTGGTATTTTGTCACCCAAACGCTAGGAAACTAGAATAGTCAGGTTGTGTTCTTCAATGAGAGGGTCCAATCTTTAGTGTTAGAGCTGAGAATGCTTTTTTTTTTTATTACTGAAAAAGAACTTTTTAAAAATATATATTTGTTTTTGAGAGAGAGAGAGAGAGAGAGAGAGAGAGCAAGAGCAGGGGAGGGGCAGAGAGAGAGGCAGACATGGAATCTGAAGCAGGCTGCAGGCTCTGAGCTGTCAGCATAGCGCCTCACGTGGGGCTCAAACTCACAAACCATCAGATCATGACCTGAGCTGAAGTTGGACGCTCAACTGACTGAGCCACCCAGAGCTGAGAACACTTAAAGCCATTCCATATATTCACTTCAAAAGTGGATTTGATGTTATTTGCAAAGGAGAGGAAAATCAAAGAGGTCTGGAACCTTAGTCAGCAGGAAAAACAGTTTAATTGGGAGAAACTAAGTTGTATTTACTGTTGGAAGTAAATAGCTAGGATTTGTTAAGTAGGTAATTAACACCTGCATTCTAAATAGCAGCCCATTATAAGTTAGAACATGTGGGTCCAGAAGCTGTGGAAGTCACTTATACCAGCAACATGCAGGAGAAAGATAAATAAGGAAATACTACAAAATAACATTAAAGTGGTAAAGTAGGCAACAAGAAATTTCTCTGATGTAAGGAAATTAAAAAACCCAATTTTAAAACACTTTCTGTAGGGTTCCTTTATGAAAGTATTGGGGAATTCTCATGCTGCTGTCTAGATAAACCAGTTTTACATAAAAAGCACCAGTAAGTGTACTGTGTATCCCTGTCTCTCTGCTATTTAAGTCCCTGGTAAGCAGGTCCTACCAAAATAGCTACGTGTGTACAGCTCCTTTTAAAAATTACTTACTTACTTTATCTATTTAAAGTAAGCTCTATCTATCATCTAGCTATCTATCATCTATATCTATCATCTGTATCTATCTATCTATCTATCTATCTATCTATCTATCTATCTATCATGTATCTACCTATCTAAAGGAAGCTCTATTCCCAAATGGGGCTCAAACTCACAACCCTGAGATCAAGAGCTACAGGCTCTACCTACTGAGTAAGCCAGGCACACATGTACAGCTCCTCTGAATAGCATTTTTCAAACTGAGTAGCAACCCCTTTGTGGATCATAAATCAGTTCTTTGACTCATAACCAGCAATTTTTTTTTAAGGTTTAAAAACTTTTTTTTAAGTTTATTTACTTTTGAGAGAGAGAGAGAATGAGCAAGCGAGGTGGGCGGGGGGGGGGGGGGGTGCAGAGAGACAGGGAGAGAGAATCCCAAGCAGGCTCTGTGCTGTCAGCACGGAGCCCAACGTGGGGCTCAAACTCACAAACTGTGAGATCATGACCTGAGCTGAAACCAAGAGTTGGATGCTTAACCGACTGACTGAGTTGCCCACGTGCCCTTTATTACCAGCACTTTTTTTTTTTAATTTTTTTTTTCAACGTTTATTTATTTTTGGGACAGAGAGAGACAGAGCATGAACGGGGGAGGGGCAGAGAGAGAGGGAGACACAGAATCGGAAACAGGCTCCAGGCTCTGAGCCATCAGCCCAGAGCCCGACGCGGGGCTCGAACTCACGGACCGCGAGATCGTGACCTGGCTGAAGTCGGATGCTTAACCGACTGCGCCACCCAGGCGCCCCATTACAAGCACTTTTTAAAAAAAGTGAAATAGCTGAAAATACAACAGAGAATATCAGGAAGGGTGAGTAATGTTTTATAGAGTGTTTTGTTGACCCATAATTCCTACCCCTATATAATGGTAACAATAATAATAGTTACTAAATTATACTTACTACTTTATTTTGATGACCTATATGAAGCTGACATGATCCTAATGTTTCCCAAGCTGAGCTTTAGATAATTTTTATCAATGGGAGAGAAGGAAGGCTACTTTCTCCACCTCCCAAAAAGGACAAACCCTTAGTCTTTTTTTTTTTTATAATTTTTTTTTAATCTTTATTATTTTTCAGAGAGAGACAGCGTGTGAGCAGGGGAGGAGCAGAGAGAGAGGGAGACACAGAATCAGAAGCAGGCTCCAGGCCCTGAGCTGTCAGCAGAGAGCCCGACACGGGGCTCGAACTCACGAACTGTGAGATCATGACCTGAGCCGAAGTCGGACACTCAATCAACTGAGCCACCCAGGCATCCCAGACTCTTTCAATATTACTTTGTGACTTAGGACTTTGATGACTTATCTATATATAGCTTCTGTATTATATTCATATTAGCCCTTTTTTAATTCTGACAGTTAGATTTCTGGCCTTTTATTGACCACTTTTTGTGTTTCTTTTGCTACTTGGGTTTTAAATGGATCCAGGTGGTTTACTTCATAATATTTTCTACGATAAAGCTGGAGTGATAAATTTTCATTAATAACTAGTAAATCCATTTGTAAACCGTTGTTGCAAAGTTCATAAGGTTATACACCTTTGTTGTAAGGAACTGTCATATAGTAAATCATGCCTGGTGATTATTGCCATTTGGGGACATTTTTTATTAACCTCTGAATTAAATAATTCAAAATTGAATAAAAGTTGGTATTATTGACACAGACCATTGATTTCTATTGGTTTCTAAATATCATGTGGGTTTTTCAGTTATATGATTTGTCTCAAAATAAAAGGTCCAATTTTTGATTAGGTAAAGATTTATCCCATAAGAGTTACATATGACTTACATAGTTAATATTAAAATAGTTGATTCCATCATTTTAAACTACAACCTTAGTTTATAGGTCACGTTTTGGATTCAAATCCCAGTTCTGTCACTCATACAACTATGAGGCATCCACTCTTCAGGTAACAGAGCTGATAAGATCAAGATTAGAGCCTAAATATATACAGCATCCAGTAGGTCCTTATTTAACAGTGGCTATTGTTTTGTATATATTCAACAGATAGTTTACAGATGAAGACTTATGTCTATAGTGATTCCTGGTTAGCCATGCAAAATTCAACCACCCAGATATCTACATATAAAAATATACTGATTATATAATGACAAATGTTCAGATCTGTTTCATATAGAGCCTAAACATCCTCATGTCTGAATTTCTTATTTTTTAGGTAGAAGTTTGTCAGTTGTTGACATACACATAGTCACCCTGTCACAGCCTCTGGCCATGGCTCATTTCCTACAGCTTGTAAAATAGTCACCAGTTCAAAGAGAGGTGGAAGGTCAGGTCTAAAGGCTACCACACACCCCTGTCCTTCTCATGGCAGGAAGGAGTGTCTGTTCAGAAGCCTATGCTCTGGGTGGTATACGACTGTTTTGAATCAGGCTCAGTTTAAATGCCATGGCTTCTAAGATCGTTCTTGATCTCCACAGTGAGGCTCACTTCTTTCTTTGGTTTTCAAAATGGCTTTTCTGGAGACTTTGTGTTCTATTGATATGCCTTAAGGGGCCACTGTAGAAAGAGGAGCTAGTGGACAGGGCAATGGGAACCCCATCCTGGTTACTTATGGGGGATGCTGTCCTTCCATATGGTGCCGAAGACACACAGATATGTGAAGAGGTGGGCATTTTTCATAGAACGACCTTAATTGCATGGTGTAATATATGCACACCTACAAATGCATGCCTTTATATACACAAACAGCTCTATCTCTCCTTTGGAGATGACAATACGGATTAATATTGCCTCCTATGTTTGAGGATGTGCTGGAAAAGACCTACGTGTGACCAAAAGACTTTCCACACTTTTTACTCACAAATAAATGGCTATTTTATTTGTGGCCACAGCTGTTGTTCGCAGGGTTGGTTACAGAGGACAGCTTTGTCTTTTAGACTTCTAGGTCTTCTGTGTGCCAGGCCAGTTTTATATATGCCAAAAAGCTAAAATTTGACCTCCCCAAACATGCAGAGGGCATGACTAACACATTATATTAAGATAACACATAAAACTGCAATCCAAAGAGGCCTGGCTGTCACCGGCCAGCTGTACCACATTAAATGGCCTCTAGGAGGCCGGGAGGTTTGGGCTCCAGGCGAGACCGAATCATTGGTTTTCTCATAGTATCAGAGTACCATTTTATGGTTTTGGATCATTTAGATAAACATAATATACAAAATTCATTTTGCCACATTATGTGCAAATTGGCTTAGAATTCCTTAAAAAGCATTTTCTAGGATTTTGTCCAGGTCTGAGTATTCAACCCAAAAATGCCCGTTGAAGATGTGTGTTACCTCATCAGATTTTTATTTATGCAAATGCAAATCCAACAAATACCATCTGTGGCCCTTAGGGCTTCTAAATCTTATTTCCTAAGACATTAAGCTGAGTAAAACAGATTCCAAGCTTTATATATAAATAAAAAAGTTAATATAATAAAAATAATCATAAAAACTCACAGTGTCATTCCCACAGCCCCATGCTCTCATTGCATAAATAGATTTTTGCTTCTGAGAATCTAAGCAGATAAGAGAACAAAGCACAGACAGATGATGGTGTAGCACTGCCACAAAAGACATAACTTTTATGCTGCTTGATCCTTTTGCTTTAAAGTTCTCATCGTAATGATATGATCGGGAGACTGTCAGGTACCACATCTTTGGCATAAAAGCAAAGAACACCAAAACACAATAGAAATGGTTTGAACAGAACTAATTTGCTCTCTGCAAAACCATGATGAGGTAGGTTGAAAATGAGAACATAATTGCCCAACCGTATACTGGCATTCCGGGCTAGCCTGGGAAATGTTGTGGGGCAAGTTTTATTTATCCTGGGTTCTCTTCAGCCTGCTTCCACTTCTCTCCTCTGCACCTTTCACACATCTGCCTACCCCTCCCTGACTTGTAGCATCAAGTTCTCAGCCTCTTTGGGGCTGCTCAGGGCTTTGAGCAGGGCTCTTAAGGCCCCTTCCTTCCACTGTCCCCGTTCTCTGTAGCAATAATCTGTCCAGCAGCCTTTAACTCTGGCTTGTGTTCTACTAACCTGATGGCACTATGAGAGCTGGATTGTATCCTGACCCAAAGGAATATGTCCTCATCGTAGAATTTCAGGCAATGGAGATGTTTGCGATTTCTAGAGTCTTTTAAGTTATACCACCAAACATTCACCTATGATGCCTAATTATAAGGCTGATATTATTGGAGAAGTGTCTTCTGGTACAAGGAGTCATCATTCTTTTAAAAAATTTACCACTTAAATAAACGGTATATAATGCTTTTTTTCCTCTCCTAGTCTCAACCCCGTTGGCAGAATAAAAATTCTGCTTGAACTGGAACTAGATACTTGCTTTTATTCACGTGACATACACTTACCAATTAAGGACATTTTAAGTAGAGTTGACCTAATGATTAGATCTCAGGTTTTGAACTCTGAAATTTATTCTTTGTTTTTAATAAAATGACCATATACTCATTTAAGGATAGTATAAATAAATTCCCTCTTATTTCCATTGTCTGTTTTTTGGCTTTTTTATCTGAACAATAAGGGTGATATCTCACATATTAATGACTGCTTTTAGCCAACTGATTATAGTATTTACTCTCTTCCACTGGAAGTATATTTGGTGCTAACTTCAACCTTTTGATTCTTGGTGTCTCTTAGCCAAAGACGGGTTTATCTCATTTTATTCACTCTCTAAACACTTCAATCATTTCTCAATTTCAGTAATCATCGAAAAAGTTTCACAAGGAAAATTTTCCTTCTTAGCTGAATGATTTATTGCTTTTCATGTCTAGAAACTTCCTTTATAATGAACAGTCTTGTATATTGAACTAACCTTCTACAAAAGCACATGGGAGGGAAAGTGATTTCAAATTACCCCCTAATATAATCATTTAATATAATTTCTTTGCACCAGGTTTCAGGGGGTTCACAAGATTTCAGACTCTTGCCACAGATCTCCTGATTTAGAAATAGATTCCTGAGACCAGTTATAAAGTTTCCAACTTCCCAGGTGATATTTCCACCTGCATATCCACTGGTCCATCTTGGTTGAAAAAGGAAGCTCTTGATGTCACCCTCCACCCCACCTACCTGCAGCAAATCCCTCTTGATTTTTTTCTATTTCTATCAGTATGGCTTTTATTTCATTTTTCGAACCCGGGAGTTAAAGTACTTCCCCCCAGTTCTAATATTGTACTTCTGTGTCTATGTTTACGTACAGCTCTTCTTCCTCAAGTTCCACACCCAAGTCCTCAAGTTCTATTCATTCATCCCATTTTTCCAATCCATCTCTTCTTTCCCCTTCCCAGCCCCTTAATTTTTCCTCCCTAAACAATTTCATTAACCTTCCAATTGTTTCAACGACCTCCTGCATTGCCTATTTTCTGTCTGGGGATGAAAGAGACGTGAGGGAAGAAGGAGTTCAAAGAATACAGGATGCTTTCCTCGCTCTTATCTTTTTCACGCTGCCAGTGGATTTTTTCCTATGGTCTTAGAGATCAGTCATCTGTCTCATCTCTCCCTCTGGATTACAACTTCTCAATGGTCGCGACAGATCTGACTGAAATTTGTTTTCTTTAGAGTTTGAAACATAATGCTTATACTCAGGTGCTCAATAAACACAATTTAACCAGTAATTAATCTAGTTAATAGTATTCACGAATTTATTTTTAATAGTTAGTGGTACATCTCAATAATTGGCTATATTCTCAATGTCAATATACACATTTCTCATTAACTTGTTTTCAATTCTCTCATCTCCCCCATGAAACTACCGTGTTTGGATCACTGGGTGCCTTAATGACTTTTGTATCGTTCAACTGCACTTTCAGGTAGGCAACTTCTCTTACTTTAACTCCAAATTCCACATCGAAACTAAAACAAAGCAAAATAAACTATTACATCCCAACAACCCAACTGAGGACTATTTCTCCTAAAGCCATCAAGACTTTTCAATTATATACATGGTTATTGCTAGGAAGTTTAGAAGGTTAACGGAATCCAAAGTGTTTTAACTAATGGAACCAAAGCAAAAGAGGAGTGATAATCCCATCTCCCTACAAAGTTTTCTCCTCTCCTAAACTTCATTTTCCTCCATCCATTTAGTTTTTCTAAACTCCTTCTCTTAGGAAAAAGAAAAGTACACTGTTCAGGGGCACCTGGGTGGCTCAGTTGGTTGAACATCCAACTCTTCATTTGGGCTCCATTCATGATCCCAGGGTCGTGGGACTGAGCCCGCATCAGGTTCCGTGCTGAGAGTGGAGCCTACTTAAGATTCTATCTCTGTGCCCCTTTCCCCCGCTCACGTACTCTCTCTAAAATAAACAAAAAAAATCAAAAAAAGAAAAGTACACTTAAAAACATGTTTAATAAATGCTTTTTAAAGTTTATTTATTTATTTTGAGAGAGAGAAAGTGCCCACCAGCTGGGGAGGGGCAGAGAGGGAGGGAGAGAGAGAGAATCCCAAGCAGGCTCCACACTGTCAGTATAGTGCTTGATGCGAGACTTGATCTCACGACCATGATATCATGACCTAAGCCGAAATCAAGAGTCGGACGCTCAACTGACTGAGCCACCCAGGTGCCCCAAGAAAAGTATACTTTTCAAAGTACAGTTGCAACTCCAACCAACTGACATGGTATAGGAAAGAATTCAAATGACTATCCATTCATGAAGTTTTTGAGGGAAGAGTGTCATCTCTGGGGAAGCAAAGTAACATCTGAGTGCCCCAGAGGAGATGAAAATGTCTGATCTTATCAGAACAGGTCAGATTTCTGGGAGCTCCAGACTGGATGAGGAGCTCCTGTCTAGGGCCACCCTGAGATGTCTAGCATGATGGGCATCTTGGCTCCTGCCTTCTGAGATGGGAATGCATTGTGGGATAGGCTGCTCTCTCACCTATCCTTGGAATGAAAGTATTCAATCAGAGTCTGTTGACTCAAAGTGAGAGTAATGAAAGTCCCAAGGGACCTAGCACCCAGCCTGGTGTTTGCCTCCCCCAGACAGAGCTGACTGATGCAGGATCCTAAAAAGTAGCTTGGTATTCCTATAAGGGACAATAGAGATGCTGTGCTTGAGTCATTACATAACTAGTTGGATACATCTGATTTTTTTCTGATTTTTTTCCTTTTAAAGTGTAATATCTTGACGGGAAGATTCGGTTAATACCCAATACATTTCAAATAATAATGAGAATTGCTGTCATTCATAAAATAAATGATAGAAATCTATGAAGTGAGGCTTGTTCTCACCAGTAGGTGTCTCTGTTCCATCACACTGTCCAGCAAACTCCCCTAGGTTTCCCCTGGAAATACAGACGTTACATAAAAGGTATCTTTTCTTTAGAAATGGTATACTTTAAAGAGAAGATATAAGATGACTTCTCTTTTTATTTGTATTCACTGTAATTCTGAGTTTGGCCTTTCTTTGCAGCACTGGTTGCCGATAACGTCGGAGAGCATTTTCAAGATAAACCCCCTTTTCACTTTTTGGTACTTAGATTAGCTTTGTTGCTAGGCTTCATCTCACTTGAATCAGTGGTGCATTTCTGAGCAAAACAGCAATAACTAAGTTTCTAGGTATGTGAGGCTGCTCAAAAGGTCAGACTCTTTCTCCTGAACATTTATTTCCTTGCCCATAAAACCAAGCCCTGGGTTGAGCAGCCCCTGGAGCTGTCACAGGTATTAATTATTAAGAGATGGGTTAGGCAGTATAACAGTTTTTAAGTATGTAGCTTCTGAATCCAGAGTGTATGGGTCCAAATCCTGGCTCTGCTTCTCATTACTGGATTGATCTTTCAGCTACTCATTCCTTTTGTGCTTCTGTTTCCCCATATTAAAATAATGGTAGTATGAATACTACCTGATAAGTTGTTATAAAGAATAAATATATCTATATAAAGTGGTTAGAACACTGCATGGCATGTAATCGGTTACATAAATATCTTTTATGTGTTTAATATATCTATCTTTTATAACAGATATCATATATGTGAAAAATAAAAGCTAGTTCCCACTTTGGCATAGCTGTTCTCAAGGCTACTGTTGGGCATATGTGCCCCTTCCTGGCGACTGGTCTCTCAAAGAATATGGACGTTAGGATAATACAACTAAATATTGTGGAGGTGTTCCCTGAAGTTGGCTGTTTCAACCAACCCATGTAGTTTCATAAGGAAAGAGCCACCAGACACCTTCCATCCGTCACAACCCAGGAAGCTCCTTTGCATGTGGCATTGGGTTTCATGCTTTCAAGCTTTTGTTACAAACACAACTAGAAAAATGGAGAAGTGAGTGATATAAATAGGGACTAAATCAATGGGGGCAGTGAGCCACCATGAAGATGCACAAAAATTTGGGTGAAGCTATCCTGATTTTCCAAGCAAGCTGTGATGAGGACATAAACTAATTAGAGGGAGATGGTTACTAGTGTCAACTAAAGACCTCCATGCATCAACTCATGCCAGTGTCTCAAACACATTTTAAGTAGACCCTATTATCATCCTTAGTTTACGGAGGGGAGGAGGGAAGACCCAATGGCTAAAGGCCATGCACAGTGCTAAATATCTGACATACGTTAATTCATGTTGTCCTCGCCACCACAACTGTCCTCAGCTGATATGACCGTTGTCCTGATTATACCAAGTGGGAAACGGAGGCACAGAGGGATTCACTAGTTGCCCATAGCTGGTAAGCAGCAGAGCCAGGATTTGAACCCAGCCAGTGTGGCTCTAGAGAGGGCTCTGCTAAGGACGGAATTAGTGCAGCAGTTCTCAAACCTGAGGTGGCCAAGTGAGAATCACCTGCAGGAACTTATCCCATTGAGATGACACTCAAAACTGAAGACTCCTGTGGCTGCCTGGAAAACCCTGGCTGTGTGGGCGGTGTTGACTCACGAGAAGGGTTCTGCTCCAGCGTGACTAGTGATGCCTCAGCACTCGTGTCTAAAAATGAATCTCTGGGTTCCTCAGTCGCCTTGTCTGTTAAACGCTATTTGCAGGTAAACGGCTTTGAGTGGTCTGCATGTGTGCATGTATGAATGTGTGCACCTTTGTATGAGTGAAATCGCGTGCCTCTGTGTGCGTATGTGTCTGGAGGGAATTAAGTTGGTTTGCTTTGAGGGTAAAGGCCATAACACAGATCACATACAACGTCCACATGAGGACAAGTAAATCCTGAGTGTGAATGCCGAATCTGTGTGTTCTTCATGTTAATGTTGCTGGGGAGGCAAGGCTGGTTTTGAATCCACAAAAGTTACTGAGAAGACCCTGAAATGGGGCCTAGGGATGTAGGCTGTTGTCAGAGATTCTGCTCAACAGAGACCGTATAATGCTCTAAATGGAAAATGAATTCTCCCAGTGAATACGCACGCAGTGCAGAAAACTGCTACTCATTCTACATACAGTTTAATTCCTTTTCAAAAAAGCCTTGAGAACAGAATAAACACATTATGCTTGGATGGTGTACTCAAGAAGTCTCCTCTATAGGAAATGACTTTAGAATTATTATTTTCCCTTTCCTTTGCCAGTGCCTGACAATGCATGATAAAAACCTAGAATGGGGCATCCACATCCAGACCCTGAGGATCTTTTTGTTACACACTGAACCAGAGCCCGAGGCAAAATCAGATTTCTATAGTCAGAAAACATTTTTAACTTTCTCTTATGCCCCTGCCCCAAGCTGTTTTTGATAAAAAGTGTTCACATACTAAATAGTGATCCATATCTACCCACTTCTCTCAAGCTCCTGACATCTTGCTTTTTGGTCCCTGCCCTTCTACTGAAACTGTTGTCTCAGGGGTCACTGATCCTACTTTGTCCCAGAATTCAGTGTCACTCTACAGCCCTTACCTTTCTTTTTAAAAAATATTTTATTTATTTTTGAGAGAGAGAGAGAGAGAGAGAGAGAGAGAGAGAGAGAGAACGCACAAGAGTGGGGGATGGGAAGAGAGAGAGGGAGACACACAATCCAAAACAGGCTCCAGGCTCTGAGCTGTCAGCATGGAGCCTGACACGGGGCTTGAAACACAAACCATGAGATCATGACCTGAGCCAAAGTCGAAGGCTTAACTGACTGAGTCACCCAGGCGTCCTGAGCCCTTAATTTTCTTGACCCATTGGTAGGATTTTACTCTACTGACCATTTCCATTCTTGAAACCTTCTCTTCCCTTGGTTTCCATAATGTTATGGCACGGTCTTCCTATTCCTCTTACCTCCCTGGCTACTTCTCAGTCTTGGCTCTCTCTGTCCTTTATGTAGCCCTTCAGGGTTGATGTTCTCTTCTCTCCTCTCACCTACTCTTTCCTCTTCTCAACATCTCTTTCAGTGCTTCCAAACATCTCAACACTGGTAGTTCTCAAGCCTACATTTCTAGGGTAGATGATCCTCCTACTACAGCCACCACCAATAAAGATTTGTTGAGGTTAAGTGCTTTACGAGCACTATTTCAACTGTTTCTCCCAATTTTCTGTGAAGGAGGTTATGTTATTGCCCTGGTTTCTGATGAAGAAATAGGTTTAATAACTTAATGCCCGAACTCGCACACCTCATAAGTGTGGGTCTCCCCCTGACTCAAAGGCCCCTATCACTATGGACTATGCTGCCAACATATGAATAACAATCAGCAAGAGAAGTCACAATGATGAATGAAATCTCTGTCCTTAGTTTCGGGTGTGTGGGTCCAACTGACAACTGAGTATTTTCCCTGGGATGTTCTATGGATACTTTTTGCTCAAACACACCTCAGACTGAATTCGTCTCTCCTCGGTCACCTCAAGCTATTCCTTTTCTGTGTGTCATGGCACAGCGCCAGGCCCCAACATCTAGAAGTGAGGCCAGCATCCCTGATACCTCTCTTCCTTCTTTCTCACCCGTCAGTCCCCAAAGCCTAAGAATCAACCTCTTAAATATCTCTCATATACATCCATT
This sequence comes from Herpailurus yagouaroundi, assembly GCF_014898765.1. Classification (NCBI taxonomy): domain Eukaryota; kingdom Metazoa; phylum Chordata; class Mammalia; order Carnivora; family Felidae; genus Herpailurus; species Herpailurus yagouaroundi. The sequence goes on from NW_024412406.1 coordinate 11,982,208, forward strand.
GCTCTTCACCCCTTTTGCCCCTCCCTGAGCGCGTCACTGTCATTTCTTGCCCAGATTGATGCCTCAGCCTCGGAACCGTCTTTCCTCCCCAGGTCTGGCTCCTATGGAGTGTATTATCCACACTGTAACCAATCACCTTTCTGAAATGCAGAGCCCATCTTCCCATTGCTCTCACCGAGACACTCAATCCCTGCCATGGATTAGAAGGCACTGTGTGCCCTTCTTCCTGCCTAACTCTTCAGGCTTTCCCTCACCTCCTGCCCCCTTTGCTGCCCCCACCCCCACCTCGTCTCCTGCACCCCATGCTCTAGAATTCCTCTCATTCCCTCTCTGTGCTGTGTTCTCTCTTGTTATGGGTCTGTGCACGTGGTAGTCCCTTTGCCTGGAATGTCCTTCTGCTTCTCCACCGAGGAACTCCTCTTGGCGTTCAGTTTGCAACTTCGATCACATGTTCTTTGGGACCGTGTATCCCCTGGGACTAGGCTGGGTGCTACTCTCTTCTATGTCACAGCACTCTGTGCCTTTCCTATCAGGACACTTACCACACTGAGCCACACGTGCTCATTTGCTGCTTTGCTCATTAGTCCCTAAGCTTTGCAAGGACAGTGGCCATAACCATGTCCATCTTTCTACCCTTCTATCCCCACTGCCTGGTATATGGCCAATGATTTATAAATACTGGTAGACTGTCTGTCTGGCTAAACCCAGATTTTCAACCTTCCCCCAAACTGTCTGAGAAATGGCCAGGAAGAAACCTAGCAAATTGTCATTTGGCTGATACTGCCCCAGCTGTCAAATCCAAGTCTGGATTAGCCCCTGGTTCAAGGACATTTTTTTTTACTATGTGGACCCCCTGGGTCAGGAAGTTTTTACAAACCAGCTCTTACTCCCTCTATAGCAGGGGATTCATCTTTTGGAGGACATCCCTTGCACAGCATACTAACCTAAGAAAGTATAGGGATGTCTGAGATACTGTGACCCAACCCCTCTGTTCCTGCTGTTCTGCAGCTGTTGCTCTTGGGTAAACCTCTTCATCCATGACTGAGCCACTGCAGCACCTCCCTGGCTGTCCCTGCCTACTGCCTCCCCCTTTCCCTGGCCACTCTCCAGCCTGCCACCTTTGGGAGCTTCCTGAAGCGCTAACTCAATCATTGTTGTTTCAACATCTTTGTTGGCTTCTCATTGCCTGTAAGATCATGTTGAAGCACCATAACAAGGCTGTTTTTAATTGTACTCCAAACCCATTTTTTTTCCATGCCCCGCTAGACTTATTCCCCCAGGATACGCTACGAGCTCTTGGAAAAGAAACTATGCTTCATTTATCGATCCATCCATTCGTTCCCCACCGATCATTTCACCAAGTAATGGAGCATTACTGTGTGCCAGGCACTAGAATAAACTGGTGAGAAAAATCAGACATGATTCCTGTCCTCAAGTCGCAAGACAGGCATTAGTAAAATAATCGATAAATGAGTTTATTTACAAACAAACATGTTTTATGAAGGAAAGGCTGACGTTCTATACAACAAAGAAGACTGACCTAGACTGGGGATCAGGGGTGCTTCTCTGAGGAAGTGATGGTTAATATGAAGGATAAAGAAGAGTTAGATAAGTGTAGAATGGGGAGAAAAATTTATACTCCTTCACCTTGCAAAATCTTCCCTCAGTGCATGACACAGAAAGGGGGCTCAATAAATATCTGCTGAATGATCAGGAGTGGTGGGGGAAAAAAAAACCACTTGAGGGAAAGTCAATTTAGACCTTATGATGGAGGAGGACTTTAAACCAAGCTATGCTGGGAGTTTCTAGGATGTGCCAGAAGAGAGATGCACACAGTCTTTTTTCAAGCGGAGGATGACAGTTTCCGTAGACAGGTGTACAGGTACCAGCATCTTAGGAGGCCGGGAAAAATGACTTCTCTATCTCAAGTAGGAAGGAAAAAATGAATTGGAAGTTAAATGTAAGAACTGATTAAGTCAGGATGTAAACCTTATCACATAACATTCAGCAGGTACCAAAGCTAAACTTTGTCCATTGGGTTCACAGACCCTCACAGTAGGGAGGCCATCCCCACCACCAGGACCTAAATTACTAAATACGGTGGGCAGCAGGCAGTCAGAGTTACTGACACTTTCAGGCCCTACCTTTGGCACATTCTGACTTTGGAGTCTTTTAAGCACAGATTTTCCATTTCCAAATATTTTCGTGTTCAGAGAATCCAGATGGGTCCCTGTATTTCTCCAGGTCAAATTCTTCTATGTTTTCATGAAGTCTTTAGTCAGGAACTTCAAGTAGGCTCTGTTCTACTGGGCATATTGTATACCTTGGAGTGACTTTGTGAATCTATTATCTACTTTGCATAATGTCCAGCTTTCTTTGGTAAAAATTATAATTTTAAATAGCTTATGAAGATTGCAGGTTAGTTTTATTTATTGAGGATACTTAATGGTTGGTTAATTCTTTGTAAACAAAAGTAGTAAGGAACACATACTTATCAGCAAGTACCTATTTTTACTTCTAAGCAAACAAACATTGATTTGCTTCTCTGCAATTAATAGACGCAATCTTATGGTGGTGCTGATTGGACCACACCGAGGGTTAGAATATGAGGAGATACATCTTTGTAATGATAGATACCCACAGTCATAATTGCCCCGTGGGTCCTTCAAGGACAGGTAATACGAGGTCACAACTGGTAGCTCTGATGGCAAAAGTGTGATATTTATAAAGGAAAACTTAACATTAATTGGAAAGCAATCAAATGACAAGGCAGTCTTTGCTGTCTGGAAGGATATATTTTAAAAAGTCAAAACATTGAGTCACTCTCTTACAATGCAATTCTCTATTTTGGCTCCACCTTGTTAATTTGCAAACCAGCTTCTTCTACTCTAACAGAGGAAAAGATTTTTACATAAAATCACCTAAGCAGCTTTCTTTCACTATACAGTTTAAATTCTACAGAGGACTGTTTAAACTCTTTTTAAACCACTGAATGTTTTCGTTGTAAAGAAACTGAAACAAAGAACTTTTTCCAAATTTTAAAATTATCTTGTTTAATTTTACCCAATACTAGGACTAATGCAGATGGTCCAAGTCTCTCCCTGGAAATGTTTGAGATACTAAGCTAAACTTGTAAGATCTAGAGAGGAATATAAAGCAAAAGGTTCACTGGCTTCTTAAAATGTGAGGCTTAGATTAACAACTGTAGAAAACTTAAGAAAATAAGGTATCAGAAAAAAAATTTTTTAACGGAGAATAAAGTGCAAACGGCATAATGCCGGGTTCTCACTTTGCTTTGTCTTTTTCCCCCTCCCCTAAAACTTCCTTAGATACAGTGCACAGTTTTACTTATATGCAGAACTGAACCCTAAGGTGTTCACGTGCAAATGAAGATGGCAGCCCCAGGGCTGCCTGACAACTTAACAAAAACATCAAGAAGAAGAAAACAGAAAATTGAATACTGGCTTGCTTTTGATGATAGAAGCGAAAGGTCTTGTTTAGGGTTAATCCTATGGATTTGGCCTGGAGTTAGATGTCCCTACTATGGGCAGTGGCCCTATGGGATTCTACACTCCTTCACTGGCACTCTTGATTTGCATCTCAAATAGCATATTAATTCCTGATGGTCTGGTGGTTTTGCCGAGCACAATATGTTGCAGGAGTTGTGGACTGAGCTGGATAATCAATCTCTCAAGCCTCTTAGTGGGTTCAGGGTTCAAGCAGGGGCCTTTGCAATAGACAGGCATCTGACTGATGGCCCTTTGCTAGGATCAAGCCTGTGTCACACGTAGAACAGTTGAAATGTTCTACTTCTTGGTGAACAGTCAGTGGCATTGCTGTGTGTGTGCTCTCAAGTTATCAGAAGCAAGTGTCCCCAGCACAGGACTGCAGTCAGCTGTGCTGAGCAGCCCCTCTACTCTGCACACGTTGTCACTCCTCTTTTGCTGAAAGCTGTCTTCCTTGTAAAAAAAAAAAAAAAAAAAAAAAAGCCTCACATCATTAAAATTCACAATTTTCTAATTTGCCTATCATTTTAGCATCTTCCCTTAGGTCCTGAGTTTTACTTTTATTTTCTGCAATTACACTTCCAAGCGACTCTACGTTCCATCTGAATGGCTAAAGTGAGGTAGAGAACTGCAGGATCCAGTTAATTGGGAATCTTTTAGGTGGCCAGCCTGGAGGAAAGAACGGGAGGAGAGAATCCTCAATAAAGCTCTGTGAATTCAGCCTAAGAGCGCATTTTATCAGTCTGCAGTGAGCTTTAAAAATATTCAGTTATCTTTGTTTTCAAAGGCTAAGCTTAACTTGCAGAAGTTTTTGAGAAACTTTTAAAGACATTGGTTCTTTTTCTATTTAAATACACTATCTGATATAACTGGAGTCAGAATCCCGTTGAAGGTGAGGTTGATTCATGGCTGAAAGACAATCATGAGTGGTTCTCCAGATCTTGTGGAAGATTTCAGTTGTTGCTGCCTCCCATCCATCCATCCATCCATCCACCCACCCACCCTTCCAAACACCCACCCAGTGTTTATCTCTGTATAAGGTACAAGGAATACAAAGTGAATAGGACAAGGTTCCTAGATGCTGTGTTCTGGTGACAGAAAAGAGGGAGGAAGGAAAAGAGGGAGGAAGGGAGAGGAGGTCGGGGGAGACATCTGAGCAAATGTTTACAGTATAATGTGATAAATTTTCAAGTATAAGTTCACATAAAGTGTTATGAGGATATCAACGAAGAAGCCTTTATTATTTTTTTTTAAAGTTTTTTTTAACGTTTATTTATTTTTGAGACAGAGACAGAGCATGAATGGGGGAGGGTCAGAGAGAGGGAGACACAGAATCTGAAACAGGCTCCAGGCTCTGAGCTGTCAGCACAGAGCCCGACACGGGGCTCGAACTCAAGGAGTGTGAGATCGTAACCTGAGCCGAAGTCGGCCGCTTAACCGACTGAGCCACCCAGGCGCCCCTATTATTTTTTTAAAATAGCAAAGCTACTTAGAAGCAACCAGCTAAGCTAATTTAATGTGTATCTTTGTTTCTTTCTCTTGTCTGATTGTTAAGGTATACGGAATACAAAGTGATCTTTGAAATGTCTAAGATTGTTTCAAGGTGAAGAAAAACAGGGAGAAGTTAATATTAAACAGGAAGTGAATAATCCACTTTGGATAACTAAATTGCAAGAGTCTAAACCTATTTATACACACTTAAAAGTAGCATTGTGGTTGTGCATCTTAGTAATGCTATCCGTTCTCACCTGTAAGCACATTGACACTGAATAAAAATAATTGGCAATATGGCCAACTTCTGTATACAAGAGCAAATCACTTAGATAAAAATAGAAAGAGCTGAAAATAGAGTAAAGATGGTATAAAAATGAGAAATGGAAATATTTCAAGTACTCTGTACTTCTGAACACCTTTTTTAAAATGTTTTTATTTATTTTTGAGACAGAGACAGACAGAGCATGAGCAGGGGAGGGGCAGAGAGGGGGGGAGACACAGAATCCGAAGCAGGCTCCAGGCTCTGAGCTGTCAGCACAGAGCCCGACGCGGGGCTTGAACTCACGGACTGAGATCATGACCTGGGCTGAAGTCGGACGCTCAGCCTACTGAGCCACGTAGGCGCCCCACTTCTGAACACCTTTAAAAAATAACCTAGAAATCTATTTTTACTTATAGTACTCACATGGGATTTGGCCTGCTTTGGACTGTGATTATTTGTTTATATTTCCATGTGTTTTTATCTCCCCTATTGGTGTGTAATTTCCTCAAGGGCAAAGAGCCATGTTTTATCCATCCAACCACTACACAAAATTGTGTTTTGGTTGAATAGAGAAATATATTTTCATTGTTAAATCTAGACTAGGTAGAAAGAGAAACATGTTATTTACCTAATCAAGACTGAGGGATTCGGCTTCTCAGATGTCTAGATTTCATGGGGAAGATCATCTTTTCAGAGCCAACCTGTGATTTAGGGTCATGGAATATTTGAGAGATGTTTTCACCATCTTGAATCTCATTCTGTGGTAAGAAAACTGGCATTGTTTCCCTTAAGTAATTTTAAAAGGTTAACTCAAGAGTTTCTTTTTTTTTTTTTTTTTTTTAATTTTTTTTTTCAACATTTATTTATTTTTTGGGACAGAGAGAGACAGAGCATGAACGGGGGAGGGGCAGAGAGAGAGGGAGACACAGAATCGGAAACAGGCTCCAGGCTCTGAGCCATCAGCCCAGAGCCCGACGCGGGGCTCGAACTCCCGGACCGCGAGATCGTGACCTGGCTGAAGTCGGACGCTTAACTGACTGTGCCACCCAGGCGCCCCTTAAGAGTTTCAATATATACCTTCAAAATAATTTGAAACCAAAAAATTTCAGACTAGATATGTAAATATAAGAAGAATTTTTACTTTACTTTCTGAGTTACTTCAAATTACATCATCCCAGAAATCTTAATTTCAGAGTTAGAAGGGAATCAAGAGAGTATCCAGAACAATACTTATTTCTGAAGATGAAGGTTCAAGGTAACAGGTAAGGAGTGCAACAAGCATACCAAAACTCTGATTCCCCAATTTATCCTTTATACTTCTTTCTACTATGTATTTCTTCACAGATAGAGCAAAATAAGATATAGGGAAATAAATATGCCAATTCCCCTTACTAGTCAGCTCTCAAAAATCACAGAATAAGTCAGTAATGCCATCCCAAATACTACTGGCAAATGTCACTAATATCCCTAAACTAGATTGTCTCCTCAAAGCTGGTAAGTCTTTTCTACAGCAATTGGGTTTTTCATTTTACAATTATTTTATGAACTTCAGCTGTATGTTAGGCAATAGGCTCTATCAGAGTGAAATGATAATACACATTTTCTCCATTGATCACATAATTTGGTCAATTCCTGTTGCCGGGGATTTCAAAGCCCCTTCTTTTTTTTATTTAATTTTTATTTTTTAAAGTTTACATCCAAATTAGTTAGCATATGGTGCAACAATGATTTCAGGAGTAGATTCCTTCATGCCCCTTACCCACATAGCCCATCTCCCCTCCCACAACACCTCCAGTAACCCTCAGTTTGTTCTCCATATTTATGAGTCTCTTCTGTTTTGTCCCCCCTCCCTGTTTTTATATTATTTTTTGTTGCCCTTCCCTTATGTTCATCTGTTTTGTCTCTCAAAGTCCTCATAGGAGTGAAGTCATATGATTTTTGTCTTTCTTTGACTGACTAATTTCACTTAGCATAATACCCTCCAGTTCCATCCATGTAGTTGCAAATGGCAAGATTTCATTCTTTTTGACTGCCGAGTAATACCCCATTGTATATATATACCATATCTTCTTTATCCATTCATCCATTGATGGACATTTGGACTGTTTCCATACTTTGGCTGTTGGAGATAGCGCTGCTATAAACATGGGGGTGCATGTGTCCCTTCGAAACAGCATACCTGTATCCCATGGATAAATGCCTAGTAGTGCAATTGCTGGGTCACAGGGTAGTTCTATTTTTAGCGTTTTGAGGAACCTCCATACTGTTTTCCATCAAAGCCCCTTCTAAATCTTTTCTCAGCTTCTCAATCTTCTTAACTTCAATTCCCTTCCACTTCCTCTGTCAACTTCCATGATCTTACCAGGACCTTGGTGTCACCAGGAACTTCTCCATAGCTGAGATCTCAACTTCTAAAATTGAAGTTGATCTGATCACAGGCTTGCATCCTGCTGACTTTCCCATTACTCTCCTCCCACAACACCTGTCTTTGACTCTTCATCATGACATTCTGTCCTGTAACGCCTTTCCGGTTGGGCCCTTGTTTAGCTTCACTTCCTTCCCATCTAGCTGAGACTCCATTCTCTTGGCAATACCTCCAATTCGACTGACCCCTTGACTCTCTGCCACTCCAACCCTGCCGCAGATTAATCCAACCATTCATCTTTTTAAAGTCCTATGCTTGGCCTATGCACCACTGCTGAAGAAATGTGCCTGGGGGCGCCTGGGTGGCGCAGTCGGTTAAGCGTCCGACTTCAGCCAGGTCACGATCTCGCGGTCCGTGAGTTCGAGCCCCGCGTCAGGCTCTGGGCTGATGGCTCGGAGCCTGGAGCCTGTTTCTGATTCTGTGTCTCCCTCTCTCTCTGCCCCTCCCCCGTTCATGCTCTGTCTCTCTCTGTCCCCAAAATAAATAAACGTTGAAAAAAAAAATTAAAAAAAAAAAAATGTGCCTGAATGATGCTAGGAGAAACTCAAAAGGCCAGAGTCTAGTTTGAGCCCTGAACCCTCCACACTGCTGAACACTTCTATCCTACCTTGCTGCTTAGCTCCTTCCCTGGCTGTTCAGAAACTTCCCCGCTCCCCTCTAGACACCCGTTCCACATCCACCTTTCTCTGTTTACTGATGACCTTGTTTTCTATCTCAACAGAAAATAGAAGCACCAGGCTCCAAGTGTCTGGTTTAGGAATCTGCTTCTCCAACGTCTCATCATCCGCACTTGATCTTCATTGCCGATGGGAATGCAAAATGGTGCAACCTGTATGGAAGGGATTTGGCAGCATCTGGCAAGAGTGCACACACCTGGAATCCGCAAACCCACTTCTAGGAATCTATCTCAAAGATAAAATGGCAAAAACACAAAGTGACCTATGCATGAGGCTATTAATTCTAGCACTGTTTGCGAGAACAAAAGCTTAGAAACAGCCCAAGTGTCCTTCAGGATCATAAACTATGGCACAGCCACCATGGAGCACCATGCAGCTGGAAAAAAGAAAGGTGGAAGCTTTCCACACGGAAGCTTCCACAGACTATAACCGTGTGATCTTCTGCATTCATTCAGTGGAAAAAGCAAGGCGTAGGAGAAAAGTTACAATATGCTACTTCTGGTATAAAAGTGGTGGTGACGGTAGGGAATCTATATACACATTTGCTTATGTGTGGTTTTTTTTTTAAGCAATGTGTGGCTCTCTGACTCTTACAGTTTTTGGAAACTCTGCTACTGTTTCCTGCCAGTCACTTGCTAAAATGCGCCTGAGACTGTCATTCTGCTTGGATACCCTGCCGCACCCTGCTCACTGTGTTGCCAGTGTTGCCCTCTAGCACAAGTCTGTGCCTCTCCCACCAGATTCCAGCTCTCTGTCCTTGCTTGGCTGGCTCTGTGTTCCCACAACCCTCTCTGACCTACCACTTCTAGACGAGAGCAATGCAGAGGGCCAAAACTACAAAATAAATGATGGTTTCAAAAGCAACCTATAGGCATTCAGGACTACTAAACTTACTATGTATATAATGTAACCTAGGGGTATCTGGGTAGCTCAGTTGGTTAAGCAGTTAAACCTCCGACTTCGGCTCAGGTCATGGTCTCACAGTTCATGAGTTCTGGTCCCGCATCAGGCTCACTGTTCTCAGTGCGGAGCCTGCTTAAGGCTCTGTCTGCACCCCCCAACCCTTCCTCACACTCTCTCACTCTTAAAAAAAAAAAGGAAACTGTATTTTGTTGTTTCCTGTACTTAAGAACAGAAGTTCTCAGTTAAAGCAAGTGCCCTTCGGTTGGGCAAATCACTTTCCTGGAGCAAAAAAGATAAAGTAAGCTGACAGGCTTTCACTTAGAGAAGTGTGTAAATTAAAGTAAGTCTAGAATAAATTTATCAGAAGCCAAGCTCATTGGTACATGTGAAAGAAACCCTTGGAATTCTATTGACTTGGCATAGTGCTGGGTCTATAGTGAATATTCAGGGAATAGTTATTGAATATTTGTTGAATTCAGATAGCTTTTGTAAAGCTGTCTGAAAAGTAAAGTAATGTTCATTAGCCCATGAAGAAACAACCTCTTAAAATAAATTTCTAGGTAGCTCAGCAAAAGTGGAAAGAAATGTGAAAGAGTAAGGGAAACTTCTGGCTTGGTTTGATAAGAGCCCTGGCTTAATTTCAATACACTTGGTAAGTAGAGTTTAGGCTAATGTTGCTCTGGCCTCCATAATGCAGTCCAGGGAATAACTACTATTCCAGACACAATAGGCGGTCAGCTTTTCAACATCAGTGGTGTTTTTTGCCTATAGTTGTAATCTGTAGACACCTCGGTGGTTACAAAAGACTCCTTAGTTCCCTCCAAATATATTAGTCCTTGTTAGACATGCAAATCTTTTCGAATTCCATAGGGAAATAAATCACCATTAAAAAAAACCCCAGAATTTGAAGGATGAAATGAAAGACAGGTAAGACAGTTCCCAGAGTCCACATGCTGCTTTCAGAAAGCCCAAGCAATCCTCAAAATTCTAAAGCTATCAGAGGTGACTGCCCTCAAAGCACACAGGGCGCCCTGTGTAAATGTCTAGGGTGCCCCTGTCTTTCCATCATGGTCTGTTATATTCTCTTCTAAGGCACACAAGTCCTCCCATGTCTGAGAATAGGGTGTATCCAAGAAGTCAAATTGCAAATGAAGAATACAATATCAGGGTGAGAATCTCTTTTACTTGATGGGATTTTATATTGATTTCCCATATTTAGGATTTATTTCCAACAGTCATCCTTCCTCCCCAAGCAATAATGATTTCAAAGGAGAGATCAAGACAGTGCAAAGAAGGGAGAATGCTAGAAACAGGAGTTCTGAATTAATGAGTTTGGGAGAAGTAGACAATCAATCTGAATAATTAGGATCAAACCCCAAGCTTTGTTTTTGCATGGCTGTGTAGTTCTGGTCAAGGAGCTAATTTTAAATGATTAGCCACTCCTGTCTTTTAAATAGGTTCTTAAATAAAACACTTAATCTTGATCTATGAGTACATATGCAAAACAAGGAGAGGGGATTGGAATATTCTATGGATAATTTGTGATGAAGATGACTTCTACTTTAAACATCTCGGTAGCAGCAAGAGTTGTTTTTCAAAATTTGATGTTTACGTAATTTCTTAAGTTCCCTATTATCCTGCTAAAGTGAATGATTTAGGGTATGGATGCTTTAATTATCCAGTTTTATTATTATCACATTAAACTTTAACATTAATTAGATAAGTTTTTACTTTCACTTGATTTTGCATTGTTTTGTTAGTTTCCTATTATCTGCAGAGTGAAATTCGACAAAAATTTAGAGGGCCACAGTGTTCTAAATATAAGGCATTATATACAGTTAATTAGTGTGGTCTCTGTCCCAATATAGGGGTATGTACAGGAAAGATCAAGGTATTTTCCAATATTGTAATGCTGTAATGAAAAAGTTTGGTCTGGAATTGTCTTCAACTTAGATACTTTGTAGGCACAACCATTCTTATATTTTCCATAAGGCTATTCGATTTCCCATCAGTCCAGAGCAACAACAAAAATATTATTTAAAAATGCCCATTAGGAGTAAATAGATATTGATAACAAAAGGGAAAAAGAATTTTCTGGCCTTCATGTCTTTATCAGGCTGACAACATGAGTTTCTCTGAATGACTCATATCTTGGCTTTTTCTTTCTAGCAACAGAGCCTGGATCCAGAAGAACCCTCAATTAAGATACTATATCGAAATCAGTCATTTTGAAAAAGTATGGCAAGAAAGAGAATTTCTGACTGTTAAATACAAATGCTTTCTTTTGAAACATTTTCTGGATCACTGGAGTTAGTGTCTCTGACCTAATAATTTAGGGCTCAATAGTCTGATACTTTGCAGCTGACAAAATTAGATGTATTAGGATGAAGTTGCTATATTTCCATATATACATATCTGCACAAATGTATAAATACAGAAATTTCTTCTGTAAGCATGTAGATCCATACATAATTATGAATCTAAAAAGGCTACTTTTTGATCAACATCTCAGCTATAATAGGATATTTCCTTTATTTTATTCATGAAGTATCATTTAATGTTGACTCTGTGAAAAGTACTGTGCTTGTAGGTGGGTGGACACAAAGGTGAAAGATAGATGTTACATCTGTCCTAAGGGAGGAGAAAATTTAGAGAGAGACAAATGTCAAGTCCACAGCAATTCCCAGAGCAAGGCACACAGGTGATGGTCTCCTCCCCAAACTGGCTTATGTAACGGACAAACACAGACAGTATCAACTTTCTAGAAGAGGGACCGGCTGACACTTGTCATCAGAGTCGAGCTTATTAAATATCGATGGGCACTTAAGAGGATTTTCTGAGCTAACTTTCTCTTAGTCTGGAACATTCAGCAAAATAAAACTCTGCCAGAGTATAGATTATGCTTCATCATAACGCCTCTCAAAGATCCAAGGAAGTTTACAGAAACTTATTTTAGAAACTTGAAAAAAAATAAAAGCTCTAGGATTTTATGCCCTGCTAATTTTATGAGCAGTAAATGACAACTTAAATGGTTATGAAATATAGACTTTTAAAATTAGGAACAAGATCTATCCTCTAATCAGCAGCCATATTAATTAGCCCAAACATTTTAAAATTTATACAGAAATCATTCAAAAACACTCGGTACCCCGCATTAATTTAGTCAGGCTGCTGGTCATGAGTGCTGGCCCTGAGGATGTTAAGAGCTTTGTCTGTCTTGTCTTCTTCAGAAGGTTCTCTATCACAGGACTTTTGGACCACGATTTGTGTCCTTTGTGAGAAACTCTCGTTCATCACTCCCGTCTTCACTTCTTGCACTTCCTCACTTCCTCCATGATGTAGGGCTTTATTCTACTTACTGCTTTTCTGTTGCTGTGGTAACCATTTACCAACTTAACAAAATGCAAATTTATTATCTGTCGATTCTGTAGTTCAAAAGTTTGAAAGAGGTCTCACTGGGGTAAAATTAGCGTGTTGACAGGGTTGTGTCCCTTTTAGGAGGCTCTAGGGGACAACCCATTTCTTTGCTCGTTCCAGCTTCTCAGGGCCAAGTTCCTTGGATCCTGGCCCCCTCCTCTGTCTTCAAAGCCAGCAACATATGCCTTTCTCCTTTTGTCACAAGTTCCTATGACTGTATTCTGATTCCTTCTTCTACTTTTAAAGACCCTGGTGATTACATGGGGCCCACCTGGATATTCTAGGATAATCTCCCTATTTTAAAGTCAGCTGATTAGGGGCGCCTGGGTGGCGCAGTCGGTTAAGCGTCCGACTTCAGCCAGGTCACCATCTCGCGGTCCGGGAGTTCGAGCCCCGCGTCAGGCTCTGGGCTGATGGCTCGGAGCCTGGAGCCTGTTTCCGATTCTGTGTCTCCCTCTCTCTCTGCCCCTCCCCCGTTCATGCTCTGTCTCTCTCTGTCCCAAAAAAAATAAACGTTGAAAAAAAAAATTAAAAAAAAAAAAAAAGGTCAGCTGATTAGTAATCTTAATTCCATTTGCAGCCACAATTGCCTTTTACCATATAACATAACATATTGACATGTGCTAGGAACATAGATATTTCTGGAGTGTCATTTTGCCTATCACATTATTATAGAAGGCTAATAAGTATCATTTTTTTTGAGAGAGAGAGAGAGAGAGAGCGAGAGGGCAGAGGACAGGCAGAGGGAGAGCAAGAAAGAGAATCTTATTCAGGTTGCACACCGGTGCAGAGCCGACAGGGAGCTATCTCACGACCATATCAGGACCTGAGCTGAAATCAAGAGTTGGATGCTTAACCCACTGAGCCACCCAGGCACTCAGTATCATTCTTTTGTGCTCACTGATTGCTTCATGACTGTTGGTCCATTTTCCTGACCATTTTCTAAGGGCCTTAGGGGCAAGGCTAGTGGATCACAGGAGTTTTTGCTACCTCACTCATTGTAGTTAAGGGATCTATTGGAACAAAGCACAAAAATGCTTAACCTGAATGTTTACAATACTTCTCAAATGTCCCCCCCTTAAGTCTAGTGTCTATCTGTGCCACCATGACTGACTCCTCACTGAGTGTCCACGAGCTCTAAAACATTCAATGCAAATCTGTTGTAAAGTGAAATTAATACTCTTGAGAGACAGGATTTCATAAAGTTATAGGAAGTGATGGAGGCTTGCTTGTAAGGCCACTGTGTAAGGCTACACATGTAAGGCTACCGGCAAATGGGAGTTTAGACCAGACAACATCGAAGCAAGATGAACTGGGAAGGAGACCCCTGCCTCACAGGAGAAGCCCTTGGAAAGACTGGTGAGTGTGTCAAATATGGCCTCTTTATGGTCATGCTGCACGGAGAGAAGTGAAGTGAGGAAGTGATGTGATGTCATGCAATTTGACCTGATCAACAGGTAATTTGTTCATTCTTTAAGAATCAGTATACAGTCACAGTGCTAATTTGCACATTGAAAACTTTCAAAAATGTAAATCCTCTTAAAAATCCTCTTGAAATCCTCCAATGGCTTCCTCTCGCATTTAGAATGACATGCGGACTCCCTGCCTAGGCCTGGAAAGCCCCGCGTGGCGTTGCATCTCATACAAAGATGAGGTCTGTCTGACCTCATCTCCTCCACTCTCCACCTTGATCACCAGCCTCTTGCCAAGCTCCTCCCCACTTTTAGCATTCTCACTGGTCTCTACGCCTGCAGTGCTTGTCCTGCAGACTGCTGCATCTCTGGCTCCTTCTTGTCATTCAGACCTCAGTGAAATGTTACCTCCTCAGTGAGACTTTCGTCATCTCTCTACCCCAACTCCTTGTTTCACTTCCTGGCACGGCGCTATCACAACTCTGAGATTTTTCTTGTTAATTAGATAATTAGCTCCAAGAGAACAAGGTAGGTGCCAATCTGGCTTACTGCTGTATCCTCTGTGCCCAGAACAGTGCCTGGCAGAGAGAAGGGGCTCAATTACGGGTAACATGCAAGAATGTGCAATTGGGTTTATACATGACTTTGTTATGGTATCATTTGGGCTGGCAAACATCTATGTTCAAAACTGACTTTACAGTGTTGTAGAATTTACTCTGCTCTCTGTGAACGTTTCTAATAAATGTCCGTATAGCAAATCGGTTCAATCAAACTAGCTGGCTTTTAAATTTGTATAATAGACCCTTGGATTAAAAAAAAAAAAAAAAAAACACCTCATTAGATATTTTGGCATTGTGCAGACATCACCCAAACCTCAACATTTTTTTCTGTGTTATCTGCTAGGTGACCTCCCAAAAGTGAGATAATAATCTGAGGAGGTGTTTTCATCTTAGTTATTTCAGCTATTTTTGGTAATTAATATACATAAAGATTGAATAAGCTGATGCATATATAAAAACCACTTTGCACAGCTTACTTAGTGCTACTATGAAAGGTTGTATGATTAAAATTTAGGTCTCAGGGCCACCTGGGTGGCTCAGTGGTTAAGCATCCGACTCTTGATTTTGGTTCAGGTCATGATCTCATGTTTTGTGGGTTCAAGCCCCATGTTGGGCTCTGCACTGACAGTGAGGAGCCTGCTTAGTGCTTAGGATCCTCTCTCTCTCTCTCTTTCTCTCTCTCTCTCGCTCTCAATTCCCTTCTCTCTCTGCCCCTCCCCTACTTACACTCTCACTCTCTCTCTCAAAAATAAACTTAAAAAAATTAAATAAACTTTAGGTCTTGATTATGTTTACTAATATTGTGGGCTTAATATGTTAAAACAGGTAGAAGTCCCAGAAGTGCAAGTAAAGTATCTAAAAGTATAAAATGCTGATATAAAATCACAGGATAAAGTACTCAAATGACTTGGAAAGAACAAATCAAAGATATATTTTCTGCCCAATGCTGGAATGGAAAATAAATTTAGAGTAATAGGACTTGGGGACAGGAAATGTATTTACCATGCCCAGATAGCGAACTGATGAGTGTGAATTTTTTTTAATAAGCAGAATAAATGTCAGGGTAGATAAATCTATCACAAAAGCAAACAGAATCTCTTCATAAAGAGCAAATCACACGGAGCCATGGCCAGCTTGTTTTTTGTCAACTTGCATAAACCTCCTTCCTTTTATCAGCCCTCAGATCTAAATCACACACATTCATCATCCTAAGGTCCAACTGAATTTTCTGGCTGTGCAGTAGTCCGGGACAAAATCATTAAATATTCCCGAGGGTTGATCAGCTGAAACTGCAAAGCTCATGGTCTCAGAAGTGAGATGCTATCATGGCCATTTCCTTAAGCACATTTGCTGCTTTTAAAGATTATTTTGCATACTCGTTTGAACAGTGATTTAATTTGATTTACAACCTAATGGCTTTGTGTCCAGAGTCATCAGACAGCAGAAAAATTTTCATAGGCGACAATTTTCTTAGGAGATTTAGTAAAAATTAAGCCAGAATTGAGTGAACTACAGAATTAGGATATGAGGCAGTGTGGGAGCAAGAAAAGAGCAGAGTCTGGGAAGTCCTGTACATGGGTTTGATTTCTGGCTTGGTCACTTTACAGTGACATACACCTTGGGCAAGCTGTGATACCTTTTGGAACCTCAGTTTCCTCATCTATAAAATAGGGATGGTCTGCCAACTTTTCAGGAGGTCGGAGGTCCAGTGCGGTGATTTGTGTGAAACACATGATATGTGCTGGGTACCTAGTAAAACTCTCTGGATTAACTGAGAAGAGCCAGTTGTCCCATGCAAAAATGAAAGAAAAGGATGAAGTAGGCTTAGATGTTTGTGCCAGGGCCTTTTAATTCGCCGAAGAGGTCATTTTTGATTTCCAATGGTGGTGGCCCAGCTGGCAGCTTCCTGTTTGGCTGCCATTCCCAGTGATGTGGGGCCCTGTCCTGTGGTCATTGCCCCCAGCACCCCTGTCCACACCCCAGCTGTGTTCTCTCTCCATTCTCACGAGGGAACAACAGTGAGTGTCCTGCACCTTAGGAATCACATAGTGAGAGCCCAATAGTGGGAAAATACTGATCGTGAATAATTCCCAGAGGGAAAGAAGTTTAAAGTGGACAACCTAATAAAGCCGAGGGAACAACTGCAGATTTCCTTCCCTGCCGTTGTTTTCAGCGAGCAGTGGCAAGGGAATGGAGGAAAACTGAGGGTGTAGACATGATATCTTTGGCTTTCCCCCAGGTTCTAACCCTCTTCTTGTTTCAGGTTTCTCTGGCTTCTCAGATCTGTGAGCACACCTCAGATCCAACTGCCAAGCTCCCAAATTCTCTTCTCTCCACTCAGAGCCTACCTAAACTCCCATTTGATCAGCTGTCCATTACAAAGATGACATCTTATGGGAATGCAAGCTGGTGCAGCTACGTGGGAAAACAGTATGGAGGTTCCTCAAAACGCTAAAAATAGAACTACCCTATGACCCAGCAATTGCACTACTAGGCATTTATCCACGGGATACAGGTGTTTCGAAGGGACACATGCACCCCCCGTGTTTATAGCAGCACTATCAACAATAGCTAAAGTATGGAAAGAGCCCAAATGTCCATCGATGGATGAATGGATAAAGAAGATGTGGCGTATAGATATATACAATGGAGTATTACTTGGCAGTCAAAAAGAATGAAATCTTGCCATTTGCAACTACATGGATGGAACTGGAGGGTATTATGCTAAGCGAAATTATTCAGTCAGAGAAAGACAAAAATCATATGACTTCACAAATATGAGGACTTTGAGAGACAAAACAGATGAACATAAGGGAAAGGAAACAAAAATAATACAAAAACAGGGAGGGGGACAAAACAGAAGAGACTCATAAATATGGAGAACAAACTGAGGGTTGCTGGAGGGGTTGTGGGAGGGGGGATGGGCTACATGGGTAGGGGGCACTAAGGAATCTACTCCTGAAATCATTGTTGCACTATATGCTAATTAATTTGGATGTAAATTTTTAAAAATAAAAAAAAAAAACAACCAAAGATGACATTTGATTAAATTATTTACACTAAGAAGTAATGCTTGATAGTGAATGTGATGTGTTAACTCCTGAGAGCATATTGGTTTTTTGTGTTTTGTTTTGTTTTGTTTTTTGAGACCTCATTGTTTATTAAAAGGAAAAAAAAATCCCTAGGTACTTCTGGCCACAGCATCTCTTTAGATTAGGCTAAAGCATCACCTGCTCTGTCTGACCAGGATCAGCTTTAGGAAAATGTCAGAAAATGTTCCACAATGCAAAGATTTATGAACCATGAGTAGATGGTTAATGAAATTATTCATTCAATCAGTCATTTATTCATCAGAGTGCTTGCCTGCATTTCAGATGCTGTATGTAAGTGCTAAAGTGGATTACAAGACACCAGGCTGCCCAAATTTTTAACCTTAGCTTTCTTTCCTTTTCTTTTTAAAAATATTTTTTTAACGTTTATTCATTTTTTTGTTTTTTGAGAGACAGAGAGAGACAGAGTGGGAGCAAAGGGAAGGGCAGAGAGAGAGAGGCAGAAACAGGCTCCAGGCTCTGAGCTGTCAGTCCAGAGCCTGAGGTGGGGCTTGAACCCACCAACTGTGAGATCATGACCTGAGCCGAAGTCAGATGCTCAACTGACTGAGCCACCCCGGTGCCCCTAGCCTTGGCTTTCTTGATACACACCTTGGAAAGGATGTAAGTCTTCTATAATCTAAGTGGGAGAGTTACCATTTCAGACAATTGCATCATACAAACTCTGTCCATCAATAATTTTATTAGCTTATCCTTTTGCTATTAATCTTCCTTCTTTCCAGTTCTTGCTACGTAAACATGTATGATAATTTTTAAGGAAGCAATGAAACTTTATGCAGGACCTTGTAACCATGTTGCAAAGGGAAGCAGTAAACGTTATCATCTCCAGCTCTACTTCTGTATTCCTTGAATTTGTTTCTGTCATTGCTGCCTAACCATGACATAGGGCCACAGTGTTTACAGTTCCAAGAAAAAAAAATTGTATTTTATACTGAAAATATGTAAGCAGCCTGTGCTTTTATAGCCACTAAGATTTTTGTCTCAAGCCAGGAAATTGGTGTTCTATTTTAATCGCATTTATTTATAGATGATGGGTAAGACTGACGTGATTAGAATTAAGGGAGGTGACAATCCTGGTCCCTGCTCATGTTGAACTATGTGTCATATGGATGCAGGCTCCCTGTACATAACTGTATTGGCCCTGAGGACAATGTGGTTTGGGCCCAGAGTCTCATGGTAGGAGAGCTGTGCTTGGTATTCTTGAGAATTCTTCAGTGTAATCCTAAAGTGCACATCATGAGCCACCTTTGGTGGAAGTTAAATTTCTGCCGTGGATCGCAAATTACACGAAAGAGTAATTTGCTCTGAGTAGCAATCAGTCGTTTCTCCGAGTCCTGTCTACTCGGAGTAGCCCTGAGTAGACAGGGCTATCTCCATCATTGTTGTCTGCAATTATTTTGGGGCAATAGCAGTGGGAGCAGTGAAGTGTAACGAAGGGAACGTGGTCTTTGAGGGCAGAGGTGGCTCCTTCGATTCTTACTCTCTGATAATGGTACCACGTAACTTCTCTGGGCCTCCATTTTCTCATCTGGAAAATAAGGTTGTGGTGAGGAATAAATAAAATAACAGCCTCTGTAGAAAATAGGTGCTCAAAATTCACACGCGTCCACTTTTTCCCTGCACAAGTTTGGTGCCGTGATTCATGTAGTGACAGGTGGGAACAGGGGTGGCAGGTGGTTTTCAGGGTGGTGGGGTGGGGGAGGGGACCTGAGCTCCACAAGTATGGAGAACACTGGATTGGTGGACAGAGACTTACTGGTCCTGCGCCCTGTCTCTGCCCCGCCACACTCTATACCTTCCTCCATAAAAGCATGGTCATACCTACTGTGATTGCCAGTGTCTTCGCCCCCTGACTAGACTTGAAGCGCCTTCTGTGCCTTGTCTTTTCACCTCTGTGGTCCCACTGCCTGGCACTGTTGGCAGAATGAGTGAACTGACCTTTAGGTATTTGTATTAGGGAGATTGGCTGGCTGTGGTTACTTGGCTACAGAGAATGTTCTAGAACTGCAGAATCTGAATCTGATCCTTTGATTGATGATTAGAGAACTTGTTCTCCATCCCTATCTTTCCTTCTACCTTCCAACCTAACGAAGCATGAAGATGAAAAAATGAGGGGTTTGGCATTTATCATTTCATATTTATTGTTCATGTTTTTTTTTTTTTAACTTTCTGATTAGCCTCTCCTCATTGAGAGAGGTGATGTGAGAATGTACCTTTCCATTCTTTTCTTAGCCCTTGGTTTTTAGCCTCAGTGAGCATGTCGTTTTAGGTGGATAATGAGGATCTCTATATTCAGTGATGCTGGGAGCAGTCACAGCAAATGTTGTGAAGGATTTTCCACCATGAAATATGGGACAGTACCCAGTACTACGCTGCTGTCGCCCTCCCTCTCCCCTGATGAGCACGTGGTGCTGCCTGTCAGATGTTGGGGAAGCCCTGCAGAGAGCATGCTCTTCCTCGTGCACCAGAGCTTGCAGAAGTCATCCAGAACATTTCCCTCAGGCTACAGATCCCGAGTAGATTTTCCGAGTCCCACAGTCGGTGTTATACAAACTGCAATCTGTGACTCCCAAATTTCATAAGAGCAGTAGCAGCAGCAGATGGTGAAAATACATTTCTAATTCATTTAAAACCTGCTCCAAGAAATGAGTTCTCCCTGTGCTCTTCACATTGTTTTTTTTTTTTTTTTCTATATGTCTCTTCCATGCCTTCTAAATAAAATAATTACAAAGGAGACTGGCTTTTATGCCCCTCTGCTGAGAGGCAGCAGTACTTTATGTACCACAGTCTTACTGGGGAGTCATAACATCAGCCTCTATTACTAAAGAACAAGGAGCTTGATTTTGTTGTTTTCTCAAGTCCAAGGCTTCAGTGATGGCAAGGTGCTGCGTGTAGCTTACCTTTATGTCTGTGGAAGGTTTTCTTGTTGTAAAATGTATGGCTGTGTCAAAAGCAACAGTCAGGTCAAGTCAAGGGCTTAAGGAATCACTTCATCCCTGGCTTTTCATGAATTTTATGTATCAAAAGCGAAGTCTGAGTAGCTTTAAAAAATAGCTTTTATAATCATGACTATGATTATAGGTAGATTAGAAAATTAACTGACTGGAAACCAATCAAGACATCTCTATTAGGAGACTGCCATGTGCAAGCCACTTGATTAAAATGTGAAGGCTCTTCTCTGAAGGAGCTTAAAATCTGGTGGAGACAAGATACACATGGCATGAGGCAGACCGTATTTACGGGGTGTGTCTTCCAAATTGCACACTTCCAGGAACCAGGGAGCAGGTTGAAGGATTGTGATGGGGTATTCCCTCCCTGGAGCCTCTTCACATCCAAGCTCCCCATCTGGGCAGAGAGGAAGTCTATGGCCTGGGCTAGGGATGGGTTTCAAAGCTGGTCTTGATGGAGTGAGGGCAGTTGGGGCAGGATTGGGGTGGGTCCTGCCTCTGGGTGTAGGGCAGAGGGGAGCAAAATCCAAGAAGGATGACCAGTTAGGTCAGAGAGTAAAGCAATTAAGAAAATAGAGCTGGAAATATCCCTGGGAGCCACCGTTTGCCCTGGAAGGAAGCCTTTTACCACGAGACTTCTGCTCTGCTCTGGCAAATGCACTGTCGGTTTAGACAGTGGCTCTTGATCAGAAGCCCTCTCCCTATTCTTGCCTAGAGAGTGGGCCAACCTTCTGATATGCTCAACAAGGGGTGACTGTTTAAGACTGGACCATCCAAGAAAACCAGGAACCATGTCAGCCCCCATCCATGCAACCAACAGACTAAACTTAGTATATATTTTGGCAAAGTTCCCTCTCTTTGTGTTTTCCATCTTGTTTTAGATCTTGGAAGGTTGTCCACTAAGTAGTCAAGTGCCATCGCCAGCATGACCAACTTTCAGATATAGGAAACCATGTACGGTATGATGCTGATTGCATTTGTATTAGACAAAGAGGTCATTTTGGGGTGGAATGAGGCATTTGTTAATGCTGTGGTTTTGTTTTAAGGTCCACAGTCAAGATCTAACTTAGCTCCCTCACTTGATGGGTCAGGTCAGAACACAGTTACAGAAAATTCTCATGAGGCTGGCTTAGGGTATCCTTAATCTCCTTTCACTAATACAGATCAACCATAAGCAGAACATGTCCTTTGTCCTGGAGAGCTTGCATGTGGATGCAAAGTGCTTTGGCATTGGACAGATTCTCCTGGCCCGAGCAGCTCTAGCTGGTGGAACATGTACCATCCCCTTGAATATTAAGGCCCAGCGTCTGTTTAGTGTGACCTTGGTTAAGCCATCAGATTATGCTTTTGTCTCTCTTCAGTGCCACTGGATAGCTATTGATTAATATTTACTGAAGGTTCACAATGTACCAGCTGCCACTGTGATGAAAGTAGCTGATTATGTGTTGAAATTGCTGCTATTTTGTTTCGCTGGAAGAGTTGGGCTACTTGAAACTTTCTGTGAACCACACTGCCAGGGGTTGTGCCAAGGGCAATTGCCCCATCAGGGCTGGCGCTGCCCTGGGCTTTGTGGGGACAGGCCTAATGAGCTTAGGGGCGCAGGCAGCTCTCTCCCTTCCTGAAGGAACCTGCTTTGGAAAAAAATACCCCTCTCGGCTCAGAGAAAACTAGATGGTGGGGAGTTACTCTTCCCAGATAGAAAGATGCTTTACATCTAACTCTTTGAGGGAGGCAGACTGTCTAGGAAAGGAGGAGGAGATCTTTCGAAGTAAAACTTCTGGCCAGGAGCCAGGAGATTGTCACAAGAATGCGCTGCCACCCTCACCACCCTGCTTTCCGTTTGATTTGGTTTTCTTCATGGTATCTGGCAGAGAGAAAGAGAGACTATGACAGAGCAGCCCTTGGGATAATAAAAACATGTCAGGGTCTCTGAGGTGAAACAAGTCCACAGATCCTGCAAGGGTAATAATGCACGGCTTGAGGAAAGGGGGTAAGGTGTGGGAGGGCAGGGTGCGAAGATGAGGGGGCAAATGAAGAAGCTCGTGGGCTTTCTTTGTAGTTAAGCACAAGAACATATGAAAGAATATCTAAAAAAGAATGTATTTTTCTTCAATAAGTTTAATTGAAACAACTTAAAATACATAAAATTTGGCAATTAAACTTATTTCTGACATAGCGAAAAATCATTTGTAGGGTATGAAGGCAGGGAAGGATAAACCATTACTTTTTTTTTTCTTCTAGAGCAGCTAGTTTGGAAGTCTCAGGGTTGGGGGGGAAGAGGTCTGATTATACTCCAAGTTGCAACTTTGACGTCTTTAGTCAGAATTTAAAAAATGCCATGGAAGACAGGAGATGAAACTACCAGAAGACAATCTTTCTGGCAGCACATTCTACCTAAATTCATGAGTATTTAGAAATAGTCCTACTTACCATCTCAGAAATCAATTATAATTTCAAAATTGTAGCAGAAGGAATTACTTTTCAGAGTTGTGCTTTGTGATATGTGTAAATGAAAAAATTAAAAAGACAGGAGAAAGAAATGATGGAACAGACAGAGGAGTAGAAAAAGTGGTAGAAAAGAATAGAAACTGTAAAGGGACTATAACTACTGATACTGTCAAAATTTTTAAAAATCATGAAGTATTATGATGTGTCTCCCTGTGGCAATAATGTTGAATACTAAGATGAAATGGATAATTTCCTAGAACCATCAGTTACCAAAACGACTCAAAGAGAAGTTGACTGTCCGAAAAAAATAACAATCATTAAAGAAACTGAAATCAGTAATCAAAAGACACAAAGCCTGAATGGTTTTGCACATGATGCGTAACAAATCTTCAAGGAAAAAATAATCTCTTTATTATATAAATTATTCTAGAGACTAGGAAAAGAGAAAGCTACCCAGCTCGTTTGGCTAATAACTAAAAGTGAATACAAAGTACAAGAACATGACAGACTCATCTCAACAATGAATGTGATTGAAAAAATCCCTAAGTAAAATAATAGCAAATTAGGTCAGTGGTATGTATGACCAAGGACAATATATTCAAGGAATGTAAACGTAGCTTAATATATTAAAAACCTATTAATGAAATATTAATGAAACTAATCAACAGATTAAAAGTGATTATGTCCCAAACCATATGATCATATCAATAGACACAGAACTTTTTTTTTTTAATAGAATTCAATACTCCTTTAGGTTAAGAATTCTTGCCAAACTACTTATAAAAAGAAACTTCCTTAACCTGATAAAAGATAACAGCTCTTTGAAACAAAATTCCAAATCAATCTATAGCACTGCAATTCCAAAAGAAGTCTCAAAAGAGATTCTCAAGATACACAACAAGCTGATGTTCAAATTCTTACAGAGGAACCAAAGGTTCAAAAGAGTTAAGTTTGATATACAAAAGATAGCAGGACTTGCTTTCACTTGAAGCCTTCCTTGGTAAGGAAGTCATATGGTAGGGGTGTGGGATATATTAGAAAGGACCAGGGAAACGGAAACAGCTCCAAACATATATGAAAATATACTTGTGACACAGGTGACATTGCAAATCAGCACGGGGAGAAAAAAAAGTCTTCAATGAAAGTGGGAAATTGATAAGATTCCTATTTCCTAACATATACAGGTTGGTCCAGAGGGATCAATGCTTTACATGCGAAAAGTGGAACTTTAAAACTTTTAGAAAAAAACGTAATTTTTTTTAACATATATTTATTTTTGAGAGAGACAGAGACAGAGTGCGAGCTGGAGGCAGAGAGAGAGAGAGGGAGACACAGAATCCAAAGCAGGCTCCAGGCTCTGATCTGTCAGCAAAGGGCCCGACGCAGGACTCAAACTCACAAACTGCGATATCATGACCTGAGCCAAAGTCAGCCGCCCAACCAACTGAGCCACCCAGGTGCCCCTAGAAAAGACTTTAAAACTTAAAAGAAACTTTTTAACATAGGGAAATGTATGTATGATCGCAAGGTAGGAAAATCTTTCTTATGTAAGACATAAGCATAAAACATAACAATATTAACACACTATACTATATTAAAGTTCAAAATCTCTGTAAAACAAAATACCCCACATAAAACACACCCCCCCCACATCTGCATGGGTGTGCCCCTCCCCCCCCAATGAAAAAGAAATCTGTGATGCATACAACTTCCAATTTCTTACTAGAATTAGAATACATGTGTACAGACCAATAAAAAAAGGTAACCCAACAGAAGAAAAAAAAAGTGCAAAACCAGTGAGCAGGCAATTCACAGTATGAGAAATTCTCACGGTCCCTAAACACATACAAAAAAATACTCAGCCTTTCCTGGAATCAGAGAAAAAGTCACACAATAAAAAGATGTCATTTCACTCTCAAATTGGCCCAAATCAAGAGCCCTAACATGCCAAGTAGTGGAAATGATGGGGGGCGGGGGGCAGGTAGGAGGAGGCTTTCATGTATGGCTGCTGAGAGAGCTAAAGCAAGGCAATTATTCTGGAGAAGGATTTGGCAATAACATAAAGGTAAAGAAGTGCTGCCTTGTGACTCACAATTCCACTTCCAGGCATATAAAGAGACTTGTGCACATGTGTATAGGAAGACAGATACATGAACATTTATTGCAGCGTTGTTGGTAGTATAAAAAGTAGGAAACAATCTGTATGTCCATCAAGAAGAGACAATAATTCATCGTGGTGCAGCTTACCATGGAACCCCACATAGCACTTATAAAGGAACCTGCATCGAATAGTTAAATCTAAAAACTGTATTTTATATAATGTAAAATAGATAATTTGGGCTGCTGGTAACCTCTGGGAAGTTCAAGAGAATGAGAGCAGGGTGGGACACCTGTACTATTTTATTCCTTAGGAAAAAACAAACAATATGGAGCTTCTGTAGCAATGTGTTAGGTTTCACTAAAGTCGGGATGTGGATAAGTTATGCTGTCCTCAGTTCTTTTCTACATATCTGAAATAACTGACAATGAAAAATTAAAACAAAGGAATGGTTAGAGAGGAGTCGCTTTTCTAGGATTAAAGTGAAATGCAGCACCAAGGGGCGCTGAGTAAACAGAGACTGATAGCTTCCTTGCAGCCAGGTCAGTGAGAATGAAAGGGCCTGCACCCAGATAATACATGGCTTGGATGGCAGAACATTCTTGAGGAGTAGTTGAGCCAGAGAGATGCCCAGAGGAGGGCTGACAGCAATAGGAACCTGCTAGTTAAACTGCCATTAGGCTGGCGCCCTGTTTAATCACTATGTAGTTTCATCACACAGTTTCCTCATTTTCTTTTCAATGCATGCCTTAAAAAAAAAAAAATCTGATGTTCTAAGACAAAGAAACATTTTAGAGCTTTGTAAACCAAATGAAGTAGAGCCTCCCATCAGCCGCATTCTCAACCATCTGGCCTCTCAGACCCTGGCCCTGACTGGGAAAAGGGTCTGGAGTCAGACCAGCAAAAAGGGGCTGGAGTCAGAAATGCCCTCCTGGACCAGGTAGGTCAGAACCCAGAGTGAGGCAGCCGTGGGCAGGAATGGCGAGGTGGGGTGGGGGGGGGGGGGGATAGGGGGACCTCGGGGAATGGGAAAGGGCATCTAAAGTAGGAAGTGGCTACAAGTTAGGCTGACTCTTGCCACAAGGAAATGCGGGTGAGTGTCATCAGACTTTCCAAGTCAAAGGAGGCCAGAAATAGGGATTAAAGAAAAGTGAAATTTCCTGATTTTTAAATGTTTTGATTCAAACATTTAAAAAAATTACATAAGACAAAACAACATCAACAGTAGCAACAAGACATAAGCAAGACGCTCCTTGGGGATCTCTGCTAGCACACCATCTTGTTTGGAGTTCACAGAGAAAGCACCAGCTGCTGGGAGCCATGACGGGTCGCATCACTCCATTACTTCTCCGTAATGTAGAGGAATGACAGTTGTGGGGTAGTAATCATCTCTCTCTCTCCCCCCTCCCCCCATGCCTTCAAGAGTTGGTATAGTCAAAAATAATGCAAAGATTTGCCAGGTCAACTTTGTGAACTCCCAACTAGACCCCCGAATGAGCCAGAAGGAGACAGGGAAATTCCCTAACCATGACCTCCTGTTACACTCTCCCTTTGCTGCACGGCCCCTTCCTCACCCCTCATTCACTTTCATTCCTTCGGTGGCCCCTGATGGCATCTGAGCTTTTATAACAGCTTATTGTAAAAAGGGGAAACCGAGGATGAGAGACACGAGGGCTGCACTGTACTGTTACATCAAGAGAAACTGTCCCTGCCGTGGAGGAACGTGAGTGTGCTCTGTGGGCACAGGTAGTGCCCGGAGGGCCTAAATGACACCTGTGTGTTTTACTCCAGTTTTTTCCTGCTAAGGAGAGAAGACTGTAGAATCAAAGGAAGACATTTAGAATTGTTACAGAACTGCTCTTATTTGCAGCTATAAAAAGACACCGTACATTTCCCCAGCCTACTGAAATGATAACTCTGAGTTTTATTTTTGGAAAAAGTACTTTTCATCTTGTGAAAATTTAATGGCCTCTGAGTGACAGGGAAGTTCCAAGTGGCTTTCACTGGCTCTTCTCTACATGTAGCACAAGGTGGAGGTGCGGGCCTGGGTCTCCCCTGCTCGGAGGGCAGACAGGCAGTCAGAGGAAACACTCCCTCCCCATTGTCTAGGTGCTTCTACTTAACAAACTGTCAGCACAGGCTGTTTTCTCTTCTCAGGAACCTCTCTGAGCTGGGGGCAGGGCGAAGGTGGCCAGGCCTCTCTAGAACATTGCCAATACCAACAGCCGACATCTGTGTAGCCCTGCTTTCCAATCTGCAGAGGTCTGAGTGTCTTAGTTACTTTTCCTTCTAAGATTTGGAATAGGCAGATATTTTCTTCCACTTGGCATTAATATAAAGTGATCATACATCTGATCGTTAACATAAGACTCAGAGCCCTGTTCTTGACCCCGACCATGCATAGGAATCACCTGGGGGTCTTGTTAAAAATGCAGATGCTGATCCCGTGGTGTGGGTGGGGGTGAATCTGAGATGCTGCAGGGCTCTCAAGCTCCCAGGTGCTACTGATGTTCCTGGCCCGTGAACTGCACCTTCAGGAGCAAGGGAGGTCAAGGCTAGGAGAAGGGGTGGGGTGGGGGGCGCAGCTTCCCTTTCTTCACTCTGAAGATATGCCTTTTCTTCTTGCCCAGGATGATAATCTGTCATGTGAGCCTTGCCGGGAGAAGCCCCTGGCTTGGCTGTGGCTGAAACAGCAAGGGCCCCGGGGGACACGTGTGATCTTTTGTGGAGGAAGATGACACTGCCAGCAGTCGTTCTCAGAACAGCAGCTCTGGAGGAGGTGAGCTTGAGGTCAGGGGGTGTGCTAGAAAGAAGCTCCTTGGACTCATGAAAGCAGGAAAGTATCAGCCGTGTGCTTGCTTTGTGGCCGTAGCAGGTTAGGGAAGTGAGAGGAGGAGGAAAATGCTGTTAGTCTGTTCCAGGATTTTCCTTGTTGCAGACTGGATGGAGTGAAATTAAGCCCTTGGGTGCCAGGCCTTTTGGCCCCCATCCCTGGCACACAGATGGTGTCACAGTTGGGCCCGCCCCCTCCTATTTCTGACATGGAGGTGATGAGGGCCTGTGGGCCCCACAGGACCGCTGCGGATGTTCGGTTCCAATGGCCAAGCAAGAGCCCCATCCGCAAGGTAAACATCTCGTGTAGTCAGCTGGTCCCACCGCTGCTCTGAACAACTGTCTTGTGACAGGTCTTTGCATCCACCTTTCCACGTTAAAGATGCTAAGCTCTCAACAGGCAGGGGTTACAGTGTTCCCCTCAAGCTGGCCCTGCCTGCTATTTATGAGCAGTTGGAGAAGCCCCAGATGCCGCCCTGGCTGGAAACCCCACCTGCCCATAGTCTGTCAGGACACGCCAGTGGGTGAATCTGGCTCAGTACCATGCCGTGAAAGCCTCTGGCACGTCCATATCCATCCGTGTCTGGAATAAAATGGAGACTTTGGGCCTCATCTTAGGACACATTTAATTACTATGGAATGTCTCCAAGTAATTCTGATCACTCCCTAGGACAAAGCCACATTACCCAAGATTCTTCCTAAATAATTTTGGGCAGTGGTGGGGTGCCTGGGTGGCTTAGTCAGTTGAGCGACCGACTCTTGGTTTTGGAGCAGGTCATGATCTCATGGTTCGTGAGTTCAAGCCCCACACCGGGCTCTGTGCTGACAGTGCGGAGCCTGCTTGGGATTCTCTCTCTCCCTCTCTGTCTCTGTTCCTCTCCTGTTCATTCTCTCTTTCTCTCTCAAAATAAATAAATAAACTTAAAAAAATAATTGTGGGCTATGGTAAAGATTTTTTTTTTAATATGTATTTTTAAGTAATCTCTATACCCAACATGGGACTCAAACTCATGACCCCAAGATCAAGAGTCATATGCTCTACTGGTTGGGCCAGCAAGGTGCCCCTATGGATATTTATTTTAATGAGAATTATGTCCTACAGAAACTAAGGGGAAAAAAGTTAAAATAAAATATGGCCTTCAACTGACAAAGGAGCAAATAACCTAATTTAATTGAAATTGAAGATATGACTGGGCATGAGTAGGCAAGTCCACACTTGCCTATGGATGCTTCTTCCGGAAACAAGGAAAGTGCTACATACACTACATATATTTCATGGAATGCCAAATTTGTCACAACTGTAAGCAATGCTTTATCTGCTACGAGAAAACAGGAGTTTCAGGAAAAGCTATGCTAAGGGAGAATCTGTACGGGGAGAAGTAGGTGGGCTCATGTAAAGGTAGGGGAGCTAACAGGTATGACTTGGGTGTGGATGCTGCAAGCCTCCCAATCCCCAGCTGTCCCACCATGATCACTTGCAGAGGAAGACAGGGGTGTCCCTTTGTTCTAAATGGGAAGCCTCTTGTAGGAGGCATCCCCTGTGGAGGATCACGGATCTGCATCATGATCTCTGCCTCCCCGTTGCTGTCACACAAACATGGCACACCAAATTATGCCTTATTCTCCTTTGCCATGCACTCATCACCTATGATCCTAGTTTCTTGCTCCCTTGCTGCCCAGTCTGGCCCTGCCGGGGGCTCTTAGGAAGAACAACCAAGTTTCGTTGAGAAACTACTTTGTACCAGGTGCTTTCAAGTGCCTCACCTAATCCCACTCCAATGAGTGTGGGGCGGGGGCGGGGCACCGTTTCTTTCATTCCAACCATGGGAAAACAGAACTTAGGTTAAGTTCTTTGTAGTTTTTTGTCTGTTTTTTAAATCAAAGGCTGCATTTATGCATGCATATGTGCACGGCATATATGTCAGAGCCAGGTTTCAAAGTCACATGGATTCTTAGTGTCCTTTCTTTCTTAGTGTCCTTTCTCTTGGTTCTGCACAACAGTGGAGGGGTGGTGGTTCCTTGCATTTGTGAATTGCTCTGCAGTTCCCAAATGAATGAAGCAGCCTTCACCTGCATGGTACCCTCTGTGGAGTAAGAGCAGATGACTACACTGAAGTACTGGCCATTCTGGCTTACTTCCAAGTTTGGATTTTCATGATAGGGGTTTTGAAGACGAACGTCATCACTGAGACACCCCATGGGGGCATGGCGGGATGCAGAAGGGGCCAGGGGATCTAGAAGAGGGCAGAACTGGACTCTGCTAGGCCAAGCGCGAGTGCTGCTGATCCAGGGCACGTGCGTGGGTCTATGTGACTCTGTCAGCCGAGGGACTCTGTTAAGCTCCCACTGCGTGCACGGCTTCAAAAGGAATATGCACACACAGCCTTTATTTGGAGGAGACACAACTCTTCAACTCTTGGTTTCAGGACCAAGCTGCCCCATCCAGAGAAATGCAGAAGTTGTGGTAGGCGGATAAGGTAACCCCCTACAATATTTTACAAGACTATGTGCCAGGACTTTCTTTTCATCCTGAGAGTTGAATTGCTTTATGCTAATGAGATAAGGTTAGACACCGGTTGAGGGCCACATCTCTAGCTTTATGCTTCTTTCACATAAAGGTAAAAGTTTCTGTTTTGAAAAGCTGTTTCGTGTAGAACATCTTGCTATCATTAACTGTTATGTGCCACTCTTGAAAATTTCCTGGCCATTTTCAGTACAGAGGTAAATCACATAAACCTCCACAAACTGTGAGTGGAATCTAAAGACTTCCATTGTCCCCCCCCAGAACCAAAGATAATTAACATCCAACAACGCTCTAGGGACTCTCCCACTGCACACACACAACAATACATTAGGACTAATGGGGAAAGGATACAACCATGTAGAAGGTGCACATCAAAGAGGGACAGCGAAAGATGTATCTTTTAAAGGATGATCGGGAGATGTTTGCAAGGCTTTTCTGACAGAGCTATCTGCCTGAGAAAGATGGTCAGTGTCTTCTGTGCTGAGAACTTCAGTCAATTATAATCACAGCTGCACCGCTGAGATGCCAATTTAAACTCAGACGCTACCAAAAGGAGCAATTTTCACAAAGTGCACCACACACTAATACTCCAAAGAAAGTCTCTATTGCAACAGGCAAGTGGTCACAGCTTCGGAGATTCAGCAGGCTGTGTGATGTTGGCAAGCTGGCATGAGAGTTCTGTACACTTGAGCACATAGTTTTTGAACAATGAGGGGCCACCCTCCAGGACTGAGAAAAGAGTATGCAGGGCTGGTCCCATCAATGAGAAACTCCTAGATTTGGTCACAATTCTCTTCCAAGGTATAATGGATTCGTATGATGATTTATACAAGCGAGAATCATGAATGGGATTCTGAAGTCTAATTTGATGAAAGTACTATATGAATTTAAGCTATTCTATTGTATCTCCTACGGTACAAAGGTGTACTTTCTCAAGCATCTTCTCGCTATACGGTTAGCAACACAAATTTAAAATAAATGTACAGTGGGAAACTTATTCATTCAGGTAATATTTATCAAAAACATTTTTTGAGAGTCTTACTGATACAAATAGCCAAGGAAGCGCTTGGGGGAAAGAATGGAACTAAGAATGTTCAGTATGGAGAGAGATGAAGATTGGCTACCAGAGCAAGTCTTGTTGGATAATTCCAATTCAATTCAATTTCCAAGCATTTGCTGAATGCCTATTGTGTATCAACAATGGGATGGGAAATGTTGGGGCTACAAAAATACAAGACATGTGTATTTTCCCAAAGCCTGTAATCTAAGACACTTAACATGTTAGTGAAGGTTATCGTTATGAATTATTAGTTACAATCTCCTCAAACGAAATGATTTGTCATTTTTCTCTCCAGCTGCCTTTGCAATGCGTTTCACCATTAAGTACACCAGTGGTGATTTTAGCGTTCCAAATGTTGAAAGCTTTGTGAGGCATCCATTCATTCAAAAAACATCTACCAAACAGCTTTTGTGTGCCAGGCAATGGACACTTCCTTCTACAGAATTTTCAACTTCTTTGGTAATAATAATTCCTATATGTAATGCTTTTAGCTAGTGATAAACATGCTTCTACATCCATTATCTCATTTGTTCTTTCAGGCAATCTTATAAGTTTGGCAGGGCAGATATTATTATAGATGATGAAACTGAGACTCAGGAAGGTTAAGTGCTTGGCTCAAGGTCACACAGCAAAACAACAACAGCGACAACAACAAAACACCAGAACTAGAAGCTACCTCTTTTGACTCCATTGAAAGGGTTTTTCTATATTATCACCAACTTGCTGTTACTATTGATAGCTACCATTAATTTAGTGCTTTGAAACAGGTAGTAGGCAAATTATTTTGTATATATCTCATTTAAATACTCAAATTACAATTTATGAGGAAGCCAAGATTCACATAAATTAATTTGCTTAAGTTATACAGCTCGTAGGTAGAAGAAGTGACATTAGAGCCATTAGGCTATGACATTTTCTATTCTCAGACACCCTGTTTCCTTCCAATGAGAGTGTAGTATAAGCAATGTTCAGGTCCTCCCTGATGTGGCCGCCTTGTCTCTTAGGTGCAATTTGCACTGTGCCCAGGACAATGATACCTTTAGGAGCCCACTAAATGTTCTCATTTTACGTTCATTTAAAATCAGAAGAAAAAATGAACATAGCAACTAATACATAATAATGAATCCAGCCTGGATTATATTCATCTTTATTCCAATGCAGACATAAAATATAGTTTAAAAAATATGTTTTTTTAAAAAGTTTATTTATTTATTTTGAGAAAGCGTGAGAGACTGAATGGGGGACAGGCAGAGAGAGAGGGAGAGAGAGAATCCCAGGCAGGCTCCCTGCTGTCAGTGTGGCCGACATGGGGCTCTATCTCATAAACGTGAGATCACGTCCTGAGCTAAAATCAAGAGTCGGATGCTAAACTGACTGAGCCACCTAGGTGCCCCTTAAAAAGGGTTTTTCATGAAGGGAAGCGTCCACAAACACAGAAGTGCCTCGGGTCTGTGAAAGTCAAAATGCAGCCCTGTTGCGTTGCTCCCTTCCTCATGTATATAAACCCTTGAAGAGAGTCTGTGAGTTTTCTGTGTGTTTGTCTCTCCCTCCAACCCTAGCTAGCTTGGAGGCACACACTCACTTCTCCCTGCTTTCCAAAGTCACTTAAATCTGTTACTGTCATCACCCACAGGACAGACAACTGAAACACAGTCCAGTTCTTACCTCCAGGCTGCTTCCTGAGTGAATGGCTTTTCCCCTCCTTTAGCAGGCAGTGAAGGAACAGGTGCTAGCTAGGGTTGGAGGCCCACCTTCCTGGGCGATCAATTGTTTTTACCCCATATTATAACCACCCCCCTGCCCCCGCCCCCAATTCTGGCCACCTGCCTGGTTCCGATTTTCATAAATGAGGACTTTGGAGGAAGAAAGAAAACACTATCCCATGGAAGGGTGCATGGCAGTGATGGATGGTGGCAATATTGGGACACAGGGAAGAGGCACTTTTACATCGTCCATGGAGGCAGATGTGCATCTTTAGCCCAAACACATTCTTCCCCTGATACTCCCTCTATTCTGAGTGCTTTTATTTTTCTCACCAAATCAATTCAGAATAGTGCATTTTACATCTTCCTGTCTGGGCTGTAACTCTGAACACTAAGGTGGTATTTTTTAAATGTTCACTTTATAACATAGACAAACTTCAAAGAATCTCTTAATAACAAGGTCCTTATTGAATCGGAAACGTGAATGTGCAATAATTACATTTATAAAAGCTAGAATAAAATGGAAACCAGCCTCCACTGGCTTGTAGACTATTATTTCATTGACCAATGACATGGATATCTGTCATGTTTATGTTATTCATTTCAAAGAACTGGACAGAACTTTTCCTGTGAATCCTTATGTCATCCTTGTGAAGTAAAAGGTGGGAAGAAGTGGGGCGCCTGGGTGGCTCAGTCAGTTGAGCATCCGACTTAGGCTCAGGTCATGATCTCACGGTGTATGAGTTCGAGCCCCCCATCAGGTTCACTGCTGTCAGCGTGGAGCCCTCCTTGGATCCTCTGTTTCCCTCTCTCTCTGCCCCTCCCTTGTTCACAGTCTCTCTCAAAAATAGATAAAACATTAGAAAAAAATTTTTTTTAAAGGGTGGGGGGCGGGAGGAAAACATAATAGTCAAGGAACATTAGAATATTCCTAGAGCAAGTGGCCATTGCTCCTCTGCTCTGATCTAGAAAACAATAGAAATGCCATCTTCATTTGACATATAAGAAAAAGAGACTTTGAAATGGGAATGTTGTCACTAGATGAATGTTTCAGGGCACACCTGTCTATTATGGATTTGTTGGTCTGGCCTTATTGAAACCCCAATAAACAGGAACAATAAATGTGTCCCAGCTCACTAGTTAGGTTCATGAGAAAGGTAGCTTGTACCACTGTGGACCACTTTTTATAAAGGTCTCTTTTTAGATCACAGACTCATTTGACAAATTTAAATTTAAATAAGAGCCATTATTTATTATCAAGAAGAAAATCTGTGGCCTGCAGCTTTAAGGTACTTACTGCCCAGAACATAGGTAAGAACCATTTGCTATAGGGGTGCTTGGGTGGCTCAGTCGGTTAAGCGTCCGACTTCAGCTCAGGTCATGATCTCGCGGTCCGTGAGTTTGAGCCCGCGTCGGGCTCTGTGCTGACCGCTCAGAGCCTGGAGCCTGTTTCGGATTCTGTGTCTCCCTCTCTCTCTGACCCTCCCCTATTCATGCTCTGTCTCTCTCTGTCTCAAAAATAAATAAACGTTAAAAAAAAATTAAAAAAAAAAGAACCGTTTGCTATAAATTGAGTAAATATTCACATCTGGAGCTACATGACCTTTCATATCAAGCCATATGCTTCACAATTTGGTATATTCAGTGACATTTAATCAGGTGTTACTCATATAGATAGAATGAGGTCTAAAATAGAGTAAAATAAAGCAGCTTATAAATGGATGAGCAATTGACTAACCAATCTCCAAGCCTTTGACTAACTCATTTGTTCATTCACTCATTCATTCCCTCATCATTACTTATTAAGCCCTTACTCTATGCCAGGCAGAATGTGGCACATAGTTTGGGAGACAGAAATATCTTAGAATTCAGAGCTGAAAGACACAGTACCTGTCCTGAAGGAGTGTGTCTTTTGTGATAGTGTGCAATACAGTTATATTGCACAAGCCTGCAAGTGATTTCACCGGGAGTCCTACCCTTTTAAAAAGTAATACCTTCTGACCTGCTTCAAAGCATTAAAATAAATGACATGATAACTTGGCTCTTTTTACAAAAAAAGATAATTCACGAAGCAAAGTGTCATTAGAGCAGTTGTGGTTGCTTGTAGGGAGCACACCTACTTCTCTGAACATCCCTGCAAGTAAATTCTGACAGGCTCAAGAATGTTATCTTGACAAAAGTGTGTTCCAAAAAAGGATTGTTCTGTGTGAAATGTGTTCAAACAGAGCGACTATAATGACAAGAATATTCCGAGTCTTCCTTTTAAGCTTTTTAACTCACCAAGTCAAGCACTTCTGGCAGGGGAAACTTCCTAATTTTCAGACTCTGCGTGTCTATATTGTACTTGTTATGCAAAAGTGTTCGATAGAAATTTAAATTAGGTAATTGACACTGAGGTAAAAATAAATCTGTGCAAAATACACTTAAAGGGCATTTTCCCATCTTCCGAGCTTCGCTCCATCTACTTTTCATAGAGGAGACTCTACTGAATGGGGAGGAGCCCTTCAGTGTTTGGGTTGGAACGTTTCTGTTGTCCAGCAGAATGCTCTGAGTATTAACTGCAACTGGCTTGCCAAGCCATACATGGGAAAAGCGATGGGAGCATGTTCCAGGAGCAACACGGGACAAGTTTCACAATGTGAATGTCTTTTTTTTTAAGTCATTCTCGGCATAGTCAGATTGACTTGTTAGCTTTTGTCATTACTGATAAGTTCTTTGCAGTCCTCATTTTCATTGTCTGAATGTACATGTAAATTTCGCATATGTGTTTCTGATTGAAAGTGATACTACTGAACAAATATTTATGGAGTGACCACAATGGGACAGGTCTCGTACCAGGAGCTGAAGATACGGCAGTGAATAAAACACCACGGCCTCTGCCTTCAGGGACCCGACAGAAAAGGGGAGAGGCAGATGGCAACACATGAATTACTGCCAACAGATTGTTACAAGTAGTGTTGAGCACCACGAACAAGTGAGACAAAGTGAAGTTAGGATAGGCGGGGGTTCCTTAGAGATGGTCAGGGATGGTGACATTTTGGAGAAGACCAAAAGGGTAAATCAGAGGCAGCAAGCTGAGGAGCGGGAAGACAAGCATTCCACAAAAATGCATGAAAGAGTTTATGGGGCACCTGGGTGACTCAGTCGGTTAAGCGTCTGACTTTGGCTCAGGTCATGATCTCGCGGTCCGTGAGTTCGAGCCCCGCGTCAGGCTCTGTGCTGACAGCTCAGAGCCTGGAGCCTGCTTCAGATTCTGTGTCTCCCTCTCTCTCTGACCCTCCCCCATTCATGCTCTGTTTCTGTCTGTCTCAAA
Organism: Herpailurus yagouaroundi; assembly: GCF_014898765.1. Taxonomy (NCBI): domain Eukaryota; kingdom Metazoa; phylum Chordata; class Mammalia; order Carnivora; family Felidae; genus Herpailurus; species Herpailurus yagouaroundi. The sequence goes on from NW_024412406.1 coordinate 12,018,900, forward strand.
AATAAATAAATGTTAAAAAAAAAGTTAAAAAAAAAGAGTTTAGTACGTCATTAATTCTGAAAGTTAGCAGCTTTTTTTGTTTATTTTTAAAGATTTTATTTATTTATTTATTTAAAAAAAATTTTTTTTTCAACGTTTATTTATTTTTGGGACAGAGAGAGACAGAGCATGAACGGCGGAGGGGCAGAGAGAGAGGGAGACACAGAATCGGAAACAGGCTCCA